>NC_142123.1:21961447-22112894 GCF_056152115.1 Neolamprologus brichardi
AACACATAAAGTTATTCACCTATTACCAAGTAATCAACTTTCTAAATTCAACATTTCAGATTATACTGGAATCAAACTTTTGACAAACCTTTTGTACTGCTAGTATTTATTTAATCATTTTGCCAATTCTGCTTTACTCTTAGTCCAGAACCCCTCAGGAGTCATAACCAAAAGCATCGAGGTGTGTTTACACAAGGAGGGCAACAGTTTTGGTTTTGTCATGAGAGGTAGGTGCCCAGAATGTTTTTCTCTGTTTTTCTATTTTTTCCAGTCCTTTAATACATATAGTCTTCCATTGATTTGTGTGCTCTGATTTTCTTTTCTTCCTTTCTGATTTGGGTCAGGAGGCTTCCACGAAGACTGGCGCAGATCTCGTCCTCTGGTGGTGACCAGTGTCAGGCCTGGAGGTCCGGCTGATAGGTAAGGATAAGGACACAGATATGGAAACAGTGTTTATATATTTAGGCTATATGCATTACAAGTGTAGCCATTTATGTTTCTTGCCTGCATTTTATGTCTTGAGAATGCATGAGTGAGCTTTTCACATTACTCTACGAATGCATGAATGCATATATCTGTACTGTGTATGTAGGCGTGTCTTTCCTAATAGATGTGTTTTAATAATTTACTATGAAAACATTTGCTGTTCAGGTGGAATTTGATTTTTAAGCCTTAGAATAATGCACCTAAAATAATTTTGAAACAATTTTGTATATGTGTGGCAGACTTTTTTTGTTTCTTCCTCATTACCATATATGCAAGCCACTCTGTGAAACTGCGGCTTTGACACATACAGAGTATGTTATCTTCAAAGCAGAAAGGCCAGCGCTCATCCTGAGGCTAATGTAACATTGCACTTTTTTCCCACATGAAAACCGCGAGCACTAAACACTGGAGTGAACATAATTCACCGTCAAAGACTTAACGGTTGTTTATCTCATTTATCCTTCATCTCACCTGGGAGGAAACATTCATGTGGAACTGCTTAATCATCTACTGTGACTGGTGCACGATTGCTCGTAAAAGCATCTTATGCTGGTTGTTTATGTTTCTTTGTTTATCCATCTGTGCTTCTCCAGAGAGGGCACTATTAAGGCTGGAGACCGAGTATTGAGCATAGATGGGATGCCTCTGAGCCGGGAGAGGCACGCTGACGCTTTGACCATGTTAATGCAGAGCGGCCAGGAAGCGCTGTTCCTGATTGAGTATGACGTCTCTGTCATGGGTGAGCACACACACACACAAACAGACACACACACACACACACACACAGGGAATATGTGGAGGCATATAGGGCAGCATTGCTCTGAGGGTAAATCATGTGGCCGTTTGGCTGTGTGGATCTGAGTGACTGTGTTGGAGACGGCCCGAGAGCACACTGGGAAAGGGGACACGATTGTTTCATGAAAATGTGTTTGTCTGTTCCTGAACAATGACTGCTAAAAAAAAAATTAAAAACATGTTGCTTTTTTGTACCATTTTCTTTCTAAATAAAAGTTGGAGCAAGAGGGAGATATTATATTGCATGTCCTAATCCTTGGTGATGCTATTTAAGAAGAAAAGATGGGAAATTTTCAAAGCAGTGTATTGATTATATTGATTGTACTGATAGTATCAGTCTGTCCCAGTTATGTCCCTCTGCTATCCAACAACCCCAGTACCCTTAATAATCTGTTCACCTGCCCAAATGATATCAAATGCTGGCTGGAAATCCAGTCCTGCTTGTTTCATCTTAAAATACCAGAATTAGATCATTCCCATCGCCTACTGATTTACACAAGCTTATGCATGCTTTTATTTTTCCCCACCTTGAGTGCTGTAGCCTACTGTAATGCTCTTTATGCCAACATAAGTGTGATTTCACTTCACTGACTCCAGCTGATTCTGATCTCTGCTGTCCAGATTTCAAATGCTACCAAGAAATCTGACCACGTTGTTCCAGTTCGGGAACATTTACACTGACTGTTTATTCAATTCCTTATTTTTTATGTTACTGATGACTTGAAACTCTAAAGTACATCCCTTAACTCTAAAGTTAACCCTTATATGCCTGGGTGTTTATTTAGTGAATGGACTCTGCTGGTTATTCTGAGGTTATTTAAGGTCTCCAAACCAAGGTGACAGAGCCTTTGCCATTAGAACTTACTACCATTATTTCACTCTGGTATGACTTACTTTTCAACAATTTGAAGTAAACGTCATTTGCTGTTTTTATATGATGAAACCAGTCGGAGTCATTTTGACCCAAATATAAAATAATTGAAATAAGCTGCCCCTACCACTTCAACTGGCTCCTTTCAGTGCTGAGCAATGGCAGCTCTACTCTAAGCCCCGCCTAAATTATGAGCTCCCCGCCGTATTGGAGGAAGCTCATTTCTGCCACTTGTATCTGTGATCTCATTCTTTCAGTCAGGAACGTAGACTTTAACCTCAACTTTCTCTTCACCACACCAGACACGCACAGAGTCCACTACACTACAGACACTGCCCTAATCCATCTATCAGGACTCCAAGATGCTTAAACACACACACATGTTTGGGGAAGTTCCCAACCCAGAGGGGGCACTCCATCCATTTTTTGGATGAGAAATATAATAATAATAATAATAATGGATTGCATTTATATAGCGCTTTTCGGGGCCCTCAAAGTGCTTTACAATTCCACTATTCATTCACTCTCACATTCACACACTGGTGGAGGCAAGCTACAGTTGTAGCCACAGCTGCCCCGGGGCAGACTGACAGAAGCGAGGCTGCCATATTGCACCATCGGCCCCTCTGGCCAACACCAGTAGGTGAAGTGTCTTGCCCAAGGACACAACGACCGAGACTGTCCGAGCCGGGGTTCGAACCAGCAACCTTACAAGACGAACTGCCAACTCTTTGAGCCACGATTGCCCCGATATGGTTTATAGACGCAGAGGTGCCAACACTTCATATCATCCCAGTGTGAGCTGGAGGTCATTGCTCAATAAAGCCAATGGAACTACATCATCTGGACAAAGCAGGCATGGGATCGTGAGACCACAGAAACATCCACCCCTTGAGTGCACCTGGAAATTCTGTCCATAAAGATTAAACTTATTGCTGCCAATATGAGCCAAGCTCTCACTATGGCGGCACAGAGTCTGAAAACCACAAAAAATAAGTAAAGATAAGCACACACTAAAGGCTGTTATAGCACAATGTTTCCCCCATAAAATATCAAACTATTAATCATTATTAGTTATTACTTTTTGTCTTTTGTGTGTTTTAAATAAGGTTAATAAGCACTTCTGTGATTTAGTGTTTCTGTTGAGTTGGAGTGTTCATAATGACAGCTTACATAAATAAGTTGAAGCAGCAGATTTCAGGATATCCTGACTTTTGATATGACTTCAAAGCTCAGAAAAAATCCTGGATTCTACATTTCCCACAATGAACGTCTTTCACTCTTGGTCACATGCCACAGTTTGTAATGGGTTTTAGTTGAGTCACCTTTATTACACCCGGATCATTTTCTCAGACTTGCAAAAATGGAGCTTGTTCAAAGCCTGCGTACAGCCTGTGGTCATGTTCATATGCTGACTTTAGTGTGTTCCCTCATGATATTGTGTCTTTAAGTGAGTTATAGTTGGACTATAATGCAATAAATGGTACATACCACCATTATTTTTAGAAGTTTGGAATTGCAGTTTTATTTTGTTAAGCTTAGTTTAAAACAATAATGGAGTTAAAAAGGAAAACAAACAACAACAAAAAACACCGAACATAAGTCAGCCTGAGGACACAAAAAGAATCCAGCACAACTGATATTCTACCAAACATCCTCTTTGTTGGGTAAAAAGTAGAAAGCTATATCTCTAAGTTCAGTAACCCACTGCATGACTACAAACCTAATTATAACCTCAATGTGATCATAGTGACTAATTCTCAAGATTGCACACTCTGAACTGCTCTATGCAAAACAGGGCAGGTCACCAAGGACAGCTGACACATATTCACACATATCCTGTGTGCGGAATCCAAGGATTCAGACCTGCTGGCTCCAGATTCGACCAGCCACAGGATTCACAATTACAAGAAAAATACATTTAGGAAACAAATAAAACACTAAGATCCAAAATACACTGGTTGTGCTTTTTAAAATTCATTAAAGTTCATTATTTGAAACATTGCTTAACTTTAATTATGAGCAATAAGTGTCACAACATTTGTCCTACAAAGAAGATGTCACTCGAGATATTTAACTTCTTCTACATGACGGTATCTAAAATATGGGGTGTGTGTGGTTATCATCAAGACACGTGGAATATAACTTGTCAAACAATATTAATGTCTAAATGCTTTGTTAACTAACAATAATGTCAATGTAAATTTTATTAATATTCTTACAAGTGACCTCAGTGTGCTTCCCATATAAGGTAAAAGCATTAAAAAATATGGATCTCTACAATGTCTTAAGGTAAAAAGAACACAATTAAACTTTACAAGGAAAAACAGAACAAAACGCACAAACAGACATACTGTTATTAACCGTAAGCCTGTGACAACACAAAGATTTTGAGTCTGTTTTTGGATGTAGACACAGTTGTAATTGACCTCAGGTCAGTGGGCAACATGTTCCAGGAACTGGACCACAGCGACTGAAAGCACCCTCAGCACACTTAGATTTAATTCTGGGAACAGTTAAGAGATCTGCACCTGATGACCTGAGAGCTCTAGTTGGGTTATTTACACTGAGCAAGTCAGAGATGTAGTAAAAGGCCAAAGTATTGGGAGCTTTTATAAACTAACAGAAGGACTTTAAAGGGAAGTCTGTGTTAAACTGGCATCCGAGGAAGTGACTTCAATACTGGAGTTATATGTTCAAATGCTGCATTTTGGACAAGCTGAAGTCGCCACACTGATGATTTGGATAATCCGGCAAATACAGCACTGCGGTAGTCTAACCTGCTTGATATGGATGCATTCACCAATTTCTCAGAGTCCTGGTGACCTTATTAATATGATTATAAAAACGGAGGGAAAAAAAAAAATATTTTCAGCTTTTATCCCGTTTATAAACCTCCGCTTTTTAGAGGACAGCCAAAATCCTACTGACTGAATGACAACAACAAAGAAAATAATGTGTGTATTTATAAAATGAACAAGTGTGCCACAGCGACTAACATCTGTAAGACTAAAAAACTAAGCACAGTGAGTTCATCCATTACTGAGTCAGGTTTTTTGCATTTCTTTAGATGCATTCATTAACTTGGTTGATATTTCTCATATCTGTCTATATGAATGGTTTCAGAGGCAGTGCAGCAAGCCTCAGGCCCTCTGCTGGTGGAGATAGTGAAAGGCCCCTCTGCCAGCCTGGGGATCAGCCTCGCCACGGCAGTCTACAGGAACAAACAAGTTATTATTATCGACAAGATAAAAGCAGCCAGTGTGGTGGAAAGGTGAAACTCACTTTTTAAACAAATGTTAGTACTGAACAGACAGCTTCCTGATAGAAAGCTTCCTCACACCATCCGCCTCTGTCTCACTTATTTCAGGTGTGGAGCGCTGCATGTAGCTGACATCCTCCTGTCCATAGACGGGACCAGCACAGAGCACTGCTCTCTGATGGAAGCAGCACAGCTACTCGCCAGCACTTCTGACATTGTCAAACTGGAGATTCTTCCAGCCAGCCAGAGCAGACTTCCCATCAGGCCGTATGACACAGGTACATCCTGCAGGTGGCACAAAAAAAGCAGAGAAAGGCTCTTAAAGGTTATGGAGGAAAAGAGGACAGTAGTGACAGAGGAAGCTGTCTCAGATTAAAACAGGAGACAGGTTTTCTATGTCAGGACTGCAACAGGTGATGGACAGTGTTTCTTTTTAATGTAGAAGTGCATTAATTGCTTAGATCTATATCAAACAAGGCCAAAAACTTAGAAGATACTGAATTTTACAAAGAGGAAAATATTGAATCTCGACATCTAAAACGGTAATAATAATAATGGATTGGATTTATATATAGCGCTTTTCAAGGCACCCAAAGCGCTTTACAATGCCACTATTCATTCACTCTCGCACTCACACACTGGTGGAGGCAAGCTACGGTTGTAGCCACAGCTGCCCTGGGGCAGACTGACAGAAGCGAGGCTGCCATATCGCGCCATCGGCCCCTCTGGCCAACACCAGTAGGGTAAAGTGTCTTGCCCAAGGACACAACGACCAGGACAGAGAGCCCAGGGATCGAACCGGCGACCTTCCGGTTACAGATACGCTTCCCAACCCCCTGAGCCACGGTCGCCCCGAATCAGAATAAGCTTTTAAAGAAATTTCCAGCTGGCACACTTTAAGTTTCTGTGATCACAAGGATTCATCACATGATTACTGTGGCTAAAGTCAGGCTTTGCTTCTTAGACATGGTTTGCTCTTAGACTTCTAATGACTTTGATTAGAGCCCAGTCACTGAAACCCAGACAGGGAGATAAAGGTCAGCTTTAAGGTAATGTATGAAAATGAAACTTTCTAGGCCGGCAGACACAACTATTAAGTACCAGGAAGACAGGCAACTGATAAAGAAGAGGCAAGAACTTGTTTGGCAAAAGATCGAAAATAATCTTAGCGGCTGGTAAAAAATCTGTGGTAAAAAGTGGACATGTAGCAACTGTGATGTTTCTAAATACTGTTCGAAGCCTTGAGTTTGGCATTTTGGACCTTGATAAAGTTGTTTTTGAATTTTTTGTTTTTACCTTGACTCTTTGGAAGTGAGCTAACGATAAAACTAGATAAACATGTTATATACCAGGTTGTAAATTTGTGTATTTCTGTTGTAAAGCTGGGCTTTTTAAACATAAGAGTCTAAGGTTAAGCAACAACTTTCAGGGTTGAAAAAAAGGAGCCAGACCAATGCCAAAACTACTCAAACAGCCACCGAGGCCTGGCTTAAAAAGCAGGCCATTCTCCGTAAGACTTAGTGGATGTGGATGAGTAGTGCATCAGTGCAATGCAATAAAAATGTTCAGTGCACATCAGTGCAAATGATTCACACAGAGAAATCTCAAAAAAGCGACCTATCGCTTAATCACCACAGCACTGTGTGGAAATCCAGTGGATCCAGGATGCAGTCCTCACCATATGTATTCTGCATATTCCCGACAGCTCTAAAGAGCCTCACTGCTTCCCTGCTTACTTCCTCCATCCACTCTGAATTAGTCCGTGTGTTTGTGTGTGCATACGGCCACAATCCCTCTGGCTTTGGGTACACACTCTGCCTCTTTGCATACCAACAAGCCTCACATAAATACACACACACACACACACACACCCTTTCTCTGTCAGAGATCATGTTGTTGCCACGTTCTGCAGGCTTATTTCTGGGTCAGCAGCTGCAGGGACTCCTTAACATGTAGCCATTGGAAGAATCACAAAGCAACAAAAGGGAAATGAGCCACAGTTATTTCACTTCTTTCGCTTGGTCTGGTCTGCAGTGCTTTTCTTATATATATATATTTTGGATTCTTCTAATATGTTTTGAAAATATTTAATAGTCTAAAAAGAGGAAAGAATACTTTAAAGATACCTATGTCACACTGAAATGATTGAATTAATGAAAGTGATTATATATTCTGCTTTATTCTACATATTAGATTATGTATGTATCCCATATCGTAATAAAGTGTAGAGTAAATGTGGCTTATCTTGCCACTACTAATGTTTATCACTACGGCGCAAATACATGTGACACTGATGAATACTGTTAAGGCTGAAATCCTTAAACTGTAATCAATACAGCATCTCAACTCAAATCACAGCAGGCTATCGCTTCCCTATAAATTTACGGGCACATCTTATTAAATTTCAGTTCACTCATTTATCTGGTTTTGAAGGAGGCGTTGTGGTGTTACGATAGCACGCAGCTTTTTCACAGCTTCTTCCCCCTCCAGGATAAGACGTGATTATAAGATGCAATTTGTCTAATCTGCTCCGGGGATTTAAGAAGACTGATACGGCCACTAAGAAATTAGGCGTTAATGTTTCTTTCCACCAGTGTGGAATGAAAGCACCATCTCTTGGAGAGATTCCCCTAGGTGAGCTTAATATAAGCCAGCCGAGCCAGAGCTTTTCAGCTCTTTTGATTGAGTCAGATAGAAAGTAGTTTCCTGAAAAGGGCCAGAGGTTTTCCTGCATGTATTGTTCAACCAAATTATCAGAGTATGGCAACATCTGAAGCGCAACTGTACTCATCCATGTTTCCAGCAAATCCTCCATCTATGAGAGCAAGTCGTCAGAGATTAGACGCCTCCAAACGAAGCAGCAAAGATTACTGTCACGTGTAGCATTTTTTTTGACACATTTAGCCGAGTTAATCTGTTTAAATAAAGTTAATTATTGAGGTGTGTGTCACACAGCAGGTCATCTGCTTCCCTTTGAATGCCTCATGAACACAGCTTGAGTGACTACTCGGTGTACACAGGCTCTGGCAGGAGGGATAAGATGACTTTCAGCGTAAACAACAAGCTTAATTTCTTAACAGAAACACCCAAAAAAAAAAAGAGAAAAGAATTACAGCCGACCACATAGACTGACAATCAGATGCAGAGACCGGCACTCTACATTTACACCAATCAAGCTTTCAGCTGCACTCAATCAAGGTCAAGCCACATGCTTCCACAGCTAGCGTCACTTCCTTGCCATGTCCAGCAGTAGTCCGATTTCTCTTTTTGCACCTTTGGACTTTTTTGAAAATGAATGTAGAAGAATGATCTTCAACTTGAAATCATCCCTTTGGAAGCTTGCTACTAAGAGTAAGGATTTCATTTTAGATTGTAGATTGCTTCTCATAGAGCGGCGTGTTTCAAACTGATTTTCAGCTGCTCAACAAAATACATTAAACCACAGGATTTAATCTAGCGTGCCATGACGAACACATTAAATATCAATTACTCTGCTCTGAATGATCCTTCCAGGCTCTGTGTGGTATGGTATAAATTTAGACATGGGAATGAAAGTGTGATTTCATGGGCAGAATTTTTTAAAAATGTGGAAAACAGAGACGCACCGCTGCTTCATTCATTCTGTCGGTGTGTTTTCCTCCTTGCTGCTTGCAGTAAAAGTGCAGAAAAGCAACCATCATCACTGGGACCAAAGCGGCAACTACTGCCATCCCCCACATGCCAGCCACAGCAAGACATGGAGCAGCCCAAGCCACCCACACAACCAGCAGGACCACTGCAAATGTAAGTTATCACTTGTGACAGCACTGCTGCTGGCAAGACACCACAGCAGGAGCCCTTTCTTCAGCATGATTGTTAAATCTTTTTTCCAAGAGGTTTACCCCAACGCTGGTTTCTTTCTTTTGTTGCATGTTCCAATGGTGCTGCTGTGGATGATGAATTTAGAGCTTACTGTACCAGCCTTTTGATACGTGTTTCCTTTCAGCTCTGGTGAGTGGTGGCTTCTCCCCTTCCTCCACAGCCACCTCAGGCTTCAGCAGCCAGGGTAGCAACACGCTACCCTGCCCCGTCCTTCCCATCACTCCCACCAGCCCTCGGAGCTCCACCGGCAAGAGGAGGAACAGAAAGAAGGACCACAAGAGCTCATGTATAGCAAACCACCTTCTTTTTCCTCTTTCCCCTCCAAATTAAAGGCTTGGTTCAGTTCAAGTATTTTCTTATTTAAAACTGTTTTAATCAGGTTGTGCAGCTTTTTTGGTTCCAGAAGCACAAGATATACACCTTACCAATGAATTGGGTACAACTAAGCTAGTAATTTGTTGCTGGACTCTTAGATTACAGGGAGGGGGTTGTTGATTCAGCTCTATGGTCATTTGGGGGCAGCTGTTTGCTGTAAAGTGTCAAAATTAGTGTTTTGTTATTTGAGTGAACTGAGCTTTTAATATGCAAGCCACCTTTTTACTGTTTCACCCTGTGTGTGTGTGTGTGTGTGTGTGTGTGTGAACAGATTTGACTGATCGCTGACGTAAGCATGACTGACGTAAACTCTGATTAAGTGACTCATTCCCTTCCCATTCCCATGTCATCTCTGTGGGCGCACGTCTTTTCCCCTTAACCTCCTCCCTGTCTCCCACAATCCCTTTCTTGCACTATTTGTCTGCCTCTGATGTGTCCCCTCCCTCCCTCCTCCTCCTCCCGCAGTATCTTTGGCATCGAGCTCTGTCGGCCCGGGGGGGCAGGTTTTTCATGTGGAAACGAGCGAGGTCATCCTGAGGGGAGATCCACTCACAGGTTTTGGGATCCAGCTGCAGGGAGGTGTCTTTGCCACAGAAACCCTATCCGCTCCCCCGGTCATCCGCTTTATTGAGCCCGACAGCCCAGCTGAGAGGTAACGCAATGAGACGCCTAACAAGTAAACACACATCATGTAGGCAGTCACCTTGAACTAGAGTGCCTTATTGTTAATTATTCACAATGACCTGCCATTTGTGGGGGGAAGAAAGCCTGATATCTAGATGACAAAATTCTCCTATTAAATTTCTATACAGGATGCGTTGAGATTTTATATACTTTCCATCACTGACAGGATCAACAACAACTATGTGAATAGTTGGCAAACACCAAAAGCTGAGGCACAGGTTTCCATGGTCAATCAGCTCCTGTACTTTTGTCCATATAGTGTAATTTATAAGACAGATATTTGAGTTTTGAGCATCTTCTTGGCAAGGTTTGAAGTTACCAACAAGGTCATGTTGGAAGTATTACATGTCAGATTAAGTTTGCACATTTTTGGTTGGTTTGTTGGTTTTTGTGTGAGATGTTTTGGAGATATTGCTGCATACATTTCGCCCTTCCCTTGAATATAAAGGTAGTAACTGATAATTCCTGTGGTACTCTATCAGCAGCTCAGCAGCAATGTCTATTTCCAGAAGTCAAACCCACTCAGTGAAAAATCCCATAAATCTCCACTCAAAAAAAAGAGGCGTGTGGCCGGCCAAGATTACAGCGCTGCTGAGGGTTCAACCATTATTATTTACATTACATTACAGCTGTGTCACTAAATAGCTGCCTATATAGTGGCCACTGTATATTCTACTTTATAGTGGATTGGCACCATAATGAAATGCCACACTACTAAGCATTTTTGTTCCTTAAAATAGGAAAAGCCACTTGGTGTAATAGGTTTTTAATATAAAAATGAGTGCACGCTCAACACTGATCTGCCCCATTTTAAATGCAGCAGCCATGTCCAAAAGTGTGGGATGGTGCACAGCACGGCAAGTGCCGTCTAGTTCTATTATATGCAACAGAAGAGAAACATCACTACAGCTGATGGATAAAAGCTTTACAGACCAGGGGAGGAATGTGTAAATTGGATTTTGGTCTGAACATTCCCTTTTAATTATGAAATATCAGTACTCTGTGTTCTGTATTGACCAAGACTCTGTGTTGCAGTCTAATTAACACGCAGCTCAGATGTGGCCAACTTGTAGTAGGCCTATCTATTGTTGTCGTGGTGCAAGATTAATGATGGTGTCTGCTGGCGGTGCAGGGCTGCCTCCCCTGGGTGTTGTAACATGATTAGTCCAGCAGCAGTTGGACAGGAGTGACTCAAGTACAGCATCTGACTGTGATGCTGTTGTCTCAACCTCCCCACAAGGTTAATGAGCAGCGGTGGTTAGTGAATTAATATTAGCTGACAGGGCCTCTGCGTTTGAACTCACGATTTAAATGTGTTATTTTTTTAATTTTATTTTTCTCCTTCATAAATTTTTGCGTGCGGAGCTAGTTTTAAAGTTCACAAAAGGGCAGTTTTGTGAATGTGTTCATGTCGAGCCTCGGGCCTGCATTTCATGTTATGGATGGCATTTTAAACATTCGCACTATTTGGCATGTGGTGTTAAAGTACATGACACAGTGTGGCTCATCAGAGTTTCAAACGTGCCTTGCTTATGTTGAATGGATGCTTTAGATTTTGGTGTGTGTGGTGATGTGTTTGGGATTCATTGTTACCTCCACTCAGTGGAGACAACATGGTAAAAATGATACCCGACGGATATAAACTTGAATCAATATATGTAATAATTTTATAAGACAATAAAACAAAGATTTTAACTTTTATTTATATTTTTTAAGCTGCTTTTTGAAAGAGACCACCAAGTCTACTGATTTCAGGCTCAGAGATCCTGCGTCTGGAGGCAAAAACTCTTCTTTACGTCTCAACCACATATGCTGCACAGCCAGCATGCTGTGATCACATGACCTCAGGCACCTCCTGGGGATGTATGATTGGTGTTTCTCCATGCAGAGCTCTAAAAGTAAAAACCAGAATATTAAAGTGAACACTGACGTTAATGGGGATCCGCTGGACCTGAATTAGGAGACTTGGTTATAAACCTGCTGAAATGACACATTTTAAGACAAACAATGATTTGATGAGTGTGACATGATGGAGGTCAACATGGCAACAGATTTAAAGTGATTTAAAAGCAGGAGCAAACCTGAAACTGAATATGAGCATCCAGAGTGAAGGCTAAGTCAAAGGTTACCCAAAGGTTAGGTTTCACATAGGTTTGGCAAATATGGCAACAGGACCTAGATTGCCCGTGACCTTATGACAAATCTGACAGGGCCAGAAACAGACTTGTGTTTTTCCCTTCATTGAGTTGAAGAAAACTGTCAGCCATGTCTGAGCAACATCTGTAGATTTGTCCTGTTTAAAATAACGTTAGCTCCTGTTTCACCCTGGAAATAAAAAAAGAACATTTAAGATTGTCATAAAGGGAGGATTTATTTCAGGACGGTTGTATTAGTTTGAACTAAAAAGCTGATATTTTGTCATTTGTTCTCAGGTTTCTCTGGTTTTAAAAACAAAACAAACAAAACTATCACACTCTTGAAAACACATTTTCAAACAGTTATGTGCAGAAAGTGACATTAAAATCTGTTCTTTTCATATTTGTGTATTTTGCTGCGTGAAGGTGTGGGCTGCTGCAGGTTGGCGACAGATTGTTGTTCATTAATGGGATCCCAACTGAAGATGGCACTTTGGAGGAAGCTCATCAGCTGCTCAGAGACTCTGCTCTGGCTAACAAGGTCACACTGGAGATTGAGTTTGATGTTGCAGGTATTGCACAGGAACAGTAACTTCATATTGTGAAATCATATAAGCTTTTCCATTTTCCCTTTTAACATTGTTCTAAATCTCAATCAGAGTCGGTGGTTCCCAGCAGCGGCACTTTCCATGTTAAACTCCCCAAACGGCGAGGGATGGAGCTGGGCATCACAATCAGTGGTGGGTTTGTTGAATGCGAGACACCCAGAAGGGGGCAGTGTTGCTCAAAATGTTCGCATATTGAAACTCTCCCGTGAATCAATGTTCTGTGATCCATAAAAAGGAGAGAGGAAAAAAGGCATGAAGCTCATACCTCATTACCTCTGAATAATACTGGCCTGTACCAACAGTCATCATTACCCTGTCTACTCTAACCATCTTTAAACAAAAAAAGACACAAGCAGGAAGCCGACATTGACAGGGCAACAAAACGAAAAGGAAACTAAGAGACTAAAGTGCTTAGTTAGTTAGTTAAACTGGTTTAATCTTCATATCTTGCTGCCTGAAATGTCAAAAAAAAAAAATGTATTCTGTTTTAACAGCGAGTAAAAAACCTGGCAAGCCGCTCATCATCTCTGACATCAGAAAAGGAAGCATTGCGCACAGGTATGTGCTGCCATCAGTGTGTGAATGTGTGTGTGAATGGGTGGATGACTGGATATGTAAAGCGCTTTGGGGTCCTTAGGGACTAGTAAAGCGCTATATAAATACAGGCCATTTACCATCATGTTGAGCTCATAATGTTGAATGATTTATTAGTCCAGTTTTTTCAGGGCTGAGTCATACTGATTTCTTTTTTTAAATTTTTTTTTAAATAGAAGTCAAACTTCTAAAACTTCTCAACACTTCAGGGTGATCTAGGTTTTCTGGGGTTAGGTGGGATTATTCATTACAAAATTACATTTTGTCTATCCACTATATAACAAAAGCCTAATTGGATTGAGGTATAAAAACTGGATCAGTAGGCCACAGCAACTTCATTTCAGAAGGGCTCAGTGTTGAGTAGGCTGAGGGTGAGGTTACGGTCACCCCCAAGGATCCCACTGAGACATGAAGCTAATAGGATTCTGACAGTGAGTCAGGAGGAGTGGCTGGTCCCAGTTTAACAGTTGTGATCCTCTTGCTCTTGTGTCCTGCAGAACAGGCACTCTGGAGCCCGGAGACCGGCTGCTGGCCATCGACTCGGTGCGTCTGGAGAACTGCACAATGGAAGACGCGATGCATGTCTTGGAACAAGCAGAAGATATGGTCAAACTCCGAATCCAGAAAGATGAGGACAACATTGGTACACGAACCATTTAAAATACATTGCACTGTTGGAGATTAAACCAGATTATCCCATTAGTTGTTTGGTTTGATGGGGGTCCTGGTTTGATGTCAGATATTTGTCAGTTGGTCGCCCTCTAAACCTCTCGGGTGGTTTCATTTAATAATAATTTAAAAAAAAAAAATTACAAGTGCTCCAGTTTATAAGAACGTGAACCTTAAGAATAAAGGTCTCGACCCACTGTGTGAACCAGCGCATGACCACAGAGACTAACTGTTACCCTTATCTAGATCAGGAAACTCTTTGGTGCATGCAGGCAACCTCTCAAAGATTTGGGGTCACTTTGAAATGTCATTGCTTTGAAATGAAAAGCAGTTTGTTTCTGTTATCTGTGACAATAATATTGACCACACAGGAAATGACAATGAGTCTTGTCAGCAGTGAAGAGGTGACTCAGTGAAGATTATGGCCTTCAAGGCAAGCAAAAAGGATAAAAAGCCATTTGTCATTCTCCGCCAGTTATTTTAATCTTTTTACTTTATTGGCCTGTGTCAACATTTCTCTCAAACTCATGTTCCACATTTTCATGGATCATTAGTTGTCGCTCATGAAATACTGGATCGGTTTTATGCTAGATTTACAAAAGCAAACAAACATAAAAATGTGGTTTCATTTCATGAACAACAATTGAGTGACCTCAAACTCTTCTGTGGTGCATTTCTGGAAAAAAAGAAGCTCGTGTCTCACATACCCAGAGCCCGTGCTGGCTGACTGGTTCTTACACTGGAAAAGTTCCAGTTCTAATATTGTACGGTTTAATTTTTAATGCGAATACTTCCTATTATCAGTCGTTCTTTGGTCATTTGTTTTTTTTAACAATTTATTGTAAGTCTTCATATCTTGAGTGTACGTTATCCTCTGTCCTTGCATGCTGTAGATGAGTTGGAAATGTCAGGCTCCATAATCTACACAGTGGAGTTGAAGAGATATAACGGACCACTGGGCATCACCATTTCTGGCACAGAGGAGCCCTTTGATCCCATCGTCATTTCTGGCCTCACCAAGAAAGGCCTGGCTGAGAGGTGAGTGAAGGGCAGGCTGTGACATGTGGAGCTGCAGGGGGGGTTCAAGGTAGTAGTACAAGAAAATGGCGCTGCATTGACCTTAAGCCGGGTCATCTCTTGAGTTGCCTCTTTCTTCTTCTTTTTTTTTCTTTCCTAATAAATGAGACAGTAAACAATGGCTGGCTAGTTTGTTTTTTTTCCTGTAACAAGACGCCTCTTTGTTTCTGTCTGGGTCAGCATACTGGCAGCCTGACAGCTCTCCTGGCCTTCTCTGTTGGTACTGTCTGGTAGATCTCTGCTTCATCTGCTCTTCTAAATCTGCAGGACTGGAGCCATCCATATAGGGGACCGAGTCCTAGCCATCAACGGTGTCAGCCTGAAAGGAAAGCCACTGAGTGAAGCCATTCATCTCCTGCAGATGGCCGGGGAGTCAGTCACCCTCAAGATCAAGAAACAAGCTGATCGTATATATTTCTTCGTTTGTTTTTCATTGTTGGGGGAAGAGAATGAACCAAATTTTACTTTAATCGTTTTATGGATCTGAGACATTATTCCTAAGTAGATCCTTTATTTTTTTAAAAAAGACTGGGGCTTTTAAAGTCACTCTTTGAGTAAAGCAAATTCTTTTCAAACCTTTACAAAACACCTTGTTGGCAAAGGAATTAAGAGATGAGGGACACAAAAGGCAGAAAATAAATGCTTCTGCTTTGGAAGTGTTGCAGTGTTTTACTCAGGTGGTGTGAAAAAGTGCACATCTTGTTTCATGCCAACTCACTGTCCATTCCCAGAGTCTGACGGCCGGCGGCCTTTAGAAAGAGAAGCTGCGTTTTTGAGCGACACAGAGGATGACCTGACAGACTCCCAGAAGACCAGTAAACACTCAGAGCTCTACTCTGCCACTATACCCAGTATAGACTCTGCCATGAGCTCCTGGGATAGCTCGGGGTTTGATGCAGGCTACAGTAGCCAAGGTGAAATCTAATGTTCACGAGCAGTCTTCAGATAAACCATATTGTCCTGCACATCTAATGAGATTTTTTTTTCTTCTTCATTTAGGGACATATCTTCACAAAGGATCCGATATACTGCTCAACCCAAATGAGTGGAGGCGCACAAAGCACAGGAGCCAAACCACTTCCAGTTCTGCAGGCCTAGTCCACCACACCTCAATGTATGATGGGAGATTCACAGAGGATGAGTGGGACAAGATACCTGAGTAAGTGCAGAGGCCCTGAGGTCCATCCCAGACATTTAGTTTGGTGAAAACTTAGCAATCTTACCAATTTGAATTTGGCAGTGTTGAGATACTGTGTTTACTCCACTTATGAGCAATCAAGCATTTCTTTAAATGGGATTCGAACTGCATACCTAGAGAGGGGATTCATTCTCCGCTTATATTCTGTGCATTTTTTTTTCTTACCCTATGGTTTTACACACCACATATTAAGTCAGATGCCAGGGTCGTTCCCCTGTACAGACAGGTCTGGAAAGCTTCAGTAAATAATTCCTATATTGCGACTGGCTGAACTATTCAAATATTAGATTACGTGATGATGTCTGAGGGTGGGTGATGCTGGTGCAGTTGAACAGGGACAGCATTAAACACAGTATTAGCAAATAAAATTTAAAAATCAGTATTTTTAACTGGATGAATCTGTCAGGACTGGCTTTGTGTTTGTACATTTTGTCAGGTTGCAGCTCAAATATCCTTATTCAATAACATGGACAACACCCAAACCCACCTCATCTGTCAAACATGTGCAGTTGTTTTTGCTCTTGTGCCTGCGTGGTCACACCTTAGTGGCTTCTTGTTTCCGACATCTTTGTCAGTTTAGCTTTAAGTGGTTTTCTTAATTCAATAATGTGTTGTATAAGCAAACTCTCCTGTGATGTTTCCTTTCCCTGATCGTTAAGGTCACTGACAAAAGTGCATTCTGGATTATTTTGTCATTTTGTGTTGTATGCCTTCATGTTTTTGTGCTTTTTCCAAACTGTCCTTTTCTCTTCTTTCTCAGGTATTCTCTCTCTCATCTGCTTTACTAACTGCCCACAAGCTCTTTGGTGTTTCACATGTGTACATCTTTTTCTGTCACCCCTGTCCGTATACAAAAAAAACATTTCCTCAGAAAAACATCCAAAGAGCCCAAGGATCAGCCTTATCTGTCTCGTCACACTTCTTCTTCTTCTTCTTCTTCTTTTTTTCTTTTTCCCCCTGAACTTTTATGTCATGTGCTTTAGATTTCCTGCTTTTTTGGGGGGTGACGTCACTTTGTGAATTTGAAGTCTTTATCTTAATCTAATGGACTCCTGCGGCTTTTGAGCTGTTACAAGAGAAAGATTTTACATTAAACCCTCACTGTGGTCCTGAGAGATTCTCAGAAGGACTCTTCAGCTTTGCAGCCCCAAAAAAAACTGCATTTCCCATGCTGCCTTTGTATGCAGCACCAACATCCAGACTGCAGGACTGCTCTCATGCTTTGGTTCCTGCATTGTCATAGATTTGTCAGCCCCCCTCGTTGCCATGGCACCCTGAACCAGGAAGACAGCTTCTGGTCCCAGGCTCTGCAGGACCTCGAGACCTGCGGCCAGTCAGAGATTCTCAGGGAGCTGGAGGTAGGCCCGCCTCTTATCTCCATCCCCCTTCTGTTTCGGTTTCCTCTCTAGCTTTGTCCTACTTGTGTGCTCTCAGACTTGCGTTGGCCTAAATGAACATGCCAGATGAAGCATTATGATAACCATCATCGCTATAATCTGTTATTAAATCTGACAAGGCAAGCTGGGCACCTGCTGCCATGCTGACTGCAGAAGGCTTTTGCACAATGCCTTGGCCTCTAATCTGTGTGTGAATCTAAATGAAAGTCTTTGTTCCTTTTAAATAATTTATTTTTTAAAACAAAAATGCTCTAATAATCCCTCTCTTGTCTTTCAGGCATCCATGACGGGTAGCGCTCTTAGTCTGTACCTAGATGAGACCAAAACAAATGAAGACTCAGTGTTTCCCTCTGAAATAAGTCCAATCAAGAGGGAAGGAAGCCATGGAGAAACTATAAACAAAAGCAAACTGAACATGTCAACTGGAGCCGGAGATATTTCATCCAGGGTCAAAGGCGACAACTCTGAAAATTTGCTCCCTACAGCTCTGGCACTGCACAAGGTGAAAAAAGGGTCACAAAATAATTATTTAATTTGAAAAAAAAAGTTATTCTTAAAGCTGTACAGTAATTACAGGTTGCGTGCGTGTGTGTGTGTGTGTGTCTCGTGTTGTTGTCGTCGTTTTCGTCCCAGCCTTTTCTTGACCCATAGAAAGTTTTGACACATGTTGTTGCCATCATATTCAATTTTTGTGAAATTGTAAAATGTTTAAACATTACAAATGTTTTGTATCCTCTACTGTGAATAAAATACAGGTTTGTGAGATTTGCAAATCATTGCATTCTGCTTTTATTTGCATTTCGCACAGCATCCCAAAATTTGTGGATTTTGGGTTGTATGTGAGAGATCAGCTACTCTAACTTTGGATATCTCATCACACGTTCTGGTACATGAGACAATTTTTTTTAGTTTAAAGTTTAAATACAGTATCTCAAAGACTTTGCATTTACAAAATTATTACCGACATTGGTATCTTGCGTGTATCCGATTTGCGGGTTTTAAACTTGAGCTGTAGTAATAGGCCTGTCAGTGCACGCACACTTGATGAACATGGCACAAATGGCATGTTCGGTAAAAATCGTGGTGTAATGTGTGTTTATCTCTTTTACGTGACTTACCTCGTCGGGACTTGCTGTTGAGACAAATTCATGTGATGCTTTACCTGAGCATCTGTGAAACTTGTGACTACACGCCCACTGAGAAGCCTGTTTGGCGTCATATGTGCATCGCACCATGACTGGGAGTAATAGAGGGCATCAGTCCTGCAGTGTGGAAATTAACAATATTTTTAGTTGACACAACCTATATGCTATCATGGAAAAATCACCAAGTACAAGCTTAAACCTGCTTTATTTGGTTATGGTTAAAGCTGACGACCTTGTTTTAGGGAACATGGAAATTGAGAAACAAAGAGCCATGTGGCTGTGGGCATTGTAATTGTTTAGTCTTTACACAGGGAGTGGACACAATAAAAGACACAATGTACAGTCCACAGCCAGGTCAGCTGTTTAAACTAGTTTCCATTCTTAAGTTATTGTCGGGTGTCCGGTTGCTTAGTTTAGCATTATGTACAAACAGAAAATGATCTCATCTAACTCTTTGAAAGGCAGTGCCTAATGCCAAGTACCAAAATATCTTGCAAAACGTTTTCCAGAGAAGTGATCACCAAGAAACGACAGCTTTTCCGTGTTTCATTCAGACACTCTTTACTTTGATGTTTCCATTTTCAAGAAAATGTTTAATGTCAAAGTCGCCCTATGACTCAGCCGTCAATGTCAGACCTGAGTTGTTTGGGTGGTGGTGGTGGGGGGGTCGTTACCTCTGCTTCACCTAAAGGCATACAAATATTTTTGTAGCGTTTTATTTTTCTTAACAAAAAGCTATAGCTGGAGTACATCTTTCAAAGCCAATGAGGAAAAAGGTTCCAAATGCTGGAGAATGTTTTATCTATGACTGCAATTTGCCCTCTGTTTATAGGTGACTATAAGAAAGGATCGCGAAAGCCGTGACTTTGGTTTCAGTGTGTCAGACGGGCTGCTGGAAAAGGGTGTCTACGTGAATATGATCCGGCCTGATGGCCCAGCTGACCAAGCAGGGTTGAAACCTTTTGACCGCATTCTTCAGGTACTTGTTTGCCTTTAAAAAAAAAAAAAGAAAGAAAGAAAAAAAGTTTCACATGCTGGAAAATGCATTCGTTTTTTGTTTTTTTGCAGCAAGTTGGGTGAGAACACTGAGACGTTTCATTTACACTCACCAGCTGCATTGTTAGATACACCTTGATTATTCAGTCCTGCACCCCTTCTCTTTTCCAGTGATGCCCCCAGAACCCTCCATAGTGATCATGTCTGCTCCCAGACCATTAAAAATAAACCAAAAATCTGCAAATAATGTTTTAAGCATAAAAATTCACAAACGACAAATTCACAGCAAGGTGAATATGCTTAAGTGAATCACTGTCGAATCAAAGCACAGGCCACAGAGGAGTGGCAGCAATTTTTCACTCCAGCTTATTGACTTGCCAAAGACACACAGTCATAATTCAGTGGAAAGCATCACTCTTGGGATTAGAAACATGACATGGCATTACCTTGACCTCCAGTAACACTGTGAGGAATCCTGAAGTTGTTTTTGATGAGGATATGCTGTTCAAGGCTGATATTAAAAAAAAAAGGGGGGGGGGGGGGGGAAACAGGGGGGTGAAAGCTTGTCTTCATATTAAATTCAGAATTAAACTTATAATCTTTCTCCACATGCAAGGTCACAAATACTCCCATTTTATCCTAAAGATCTCCTAGTGTTATGTCACAGCAATAGAGTGCTTATAGTTGCTGGGGTATTTAAAAGTAGAATGGGAGGCAGAGCCTTCAGCTTTCAGGCCTCTCTTCTGTGGAACCAGCTCCCAGTTTGGATTTGGGAGACAGGGAAACCACTTTACTTTAAACATTAGGGGTGGATGAGGTCACCCTGAAACCTACCTCAGTTACACTGCAAAAGACTTAGGCTCCTAAGGGCTTCCCACTGAGTGTTTCCTCTTTACTCTGTTGCTACTGTTTATACACCACTTTGCATTTCACCATTAGTTGCTTTTATGAAATAATAGCTCTCGTCCACAGTGAGTCCACATTATTTATTTTTTTTATCTCATCTCCCGCCCCTCATCCCCAACCAGTTGCAGCAGATGGCTGTCCTACCCTGAACCTGGTTCTGCCAGAGGTTTCTTCCTGTTAAAACAAAGTTGTTGTTGTTGTTGTTGTTGTTGTTGTTTTGTTTTGTTTTGTTTTTTAAATTGTTGGAGTCTCCTCCCTACTATTGCATGGTCTTTATTTTAAAATGCAGAATTGATGTCTAATCTGTCCAATCTTGACTGAAATATTACCAATAGTCATAGCGAGAGGAAGAGCGCACAACCTATTTGTGCACTTAATCAGCTCCAAGATTTTTTGTTTTTGTTTTTTCCTCCCCTGTGGACCATCCACTGTAAACCCCAGTGGAGATGGTGCAATGGTTTCTGAGATACTCAAGCCACCCCATCAGGTTCAAAGTCATTTAAATCCCCTTTCTTACCTGTTCTGATACTGTTTGAGCTTCAGTAGATTATCTTGGGCTTTTGGGGCATCTGGGGCTTTAGGTTTGTATTTACTATTTATGTAGAAGTAGAACCTACTTGGAAATGGTTGCTTCTAGGAATGTAAAATTAAAGTAAATTAAATTCTTTCCATTAAAGCACAAAACCTCGGCTTCTAAGGGCTCTCTAATGCCAAATGACTCTTTCAGGGAAAAGAAGTGTGTACTGAATAGTAAAAGAACTGGTTGTCATTTCCCAGGTGAACCGTGTAAGGACCAGGGACTTGGACTGTTGTCTAACTGTGCCCTTAATTATGGAGGCCGGAGACAGCCTGGAATTGGTCATTAGCAGGAATCCACTGGCAGCAGCAGACGCGGAGCTGCCAAACGACTGTGACGACCCCTCAAACTCACTGTTCTGCTTCCCCAACCACAGGAACAACATAGTTGCCCTCTGACCACAAAGAGAGATTCTAACTCTGTATGGGACCTCTCTTAATCACACACACACACATCACGTGGTTAAGCCCGTCACATTGTACCTCTCAGACACACCTTCACACTCATTTTCAGCACTCAGTGCGCATCCACAGACTCGACCACTTTCTTCCCCTGAAAGCATCGCTCTCTGTCTCACAAAGTCACAAGTGCATGTGTTCACAATTGCCAGTTTTAGTCACTGTGTTCACATGATGCAGTTCAGGGGAGACTCTGGCTTAAGGGCAGACTCCCCCACCCATTCCACCTCCACAGGCAAAGCCACATGCAGGCTTATATAACAGGGGAGTCATAGTGTCTGACGGAGCCAGGATGTCAAATACACAAGCCTCGGTTCTAGAGAGGCTCGAATGCTCAATGCATTCACTGCACAAGTTACCGTTTTCTTTAATAGGTTTTCTCATTCAAGGACCAAAAACCTAGCTCTGTTTTTCATTTACACATTTGCAAATAGAAGTCCCAAATGCAGTATTTCATGTGCATGTAAAACAGTCATACAGAGACACAAAGGTGCGAGTAGGCTCGAGATTCAAGGAATGTTGCACCTATTTGAGTTATTTCACCCATGACTTGGCTCACTGCCCTCGTTTCCAGTCTCTACTCCACACTGCCTGCCCTAGAGATGGGACAGTGCCTCCAAATAGACAGAATGCTGTCTGATATTTGTGAGTATAATTAGCCACATTTTAAATTCCCTTATGTTAATGTCACAAATTCATAGAAAGGCACTTAATTCTTAGTTTTTAGTCATTTCATTGCTTCCGAATCACCCTAGATATCATCCTTTTTTTTTTTTTCTTCTGTTGACAGATTTTCAGTTTCACAACATTTGCATTTTTCTTTTTTATTTGTGGCACCACATTTGCACCATTCCACTTTTAAAAGTTCCTATGTTCACATTTTTCACGTTACTGTATGACTTTGCATGTGGCATTGCACCAGAATGACTTGGGCACTGATGCTTCCTCAAGTGAATTACACCTTTTCCAAAAAAGGAGGATGAAAAGTGTTTCATTCATCTCACTCAGCTGGCTATCAGGTTATTTTTCTCTGAAGTTCCTACCAATATGTGTAAGCATGTTAAGCATGCATATGACTTGTTCGGTGAGTAAGTCACTCCATAAATAAGTATTGGAGTGTTATCAGTTTCCTTCAGCAGGATCATGAGCGCTTATCAACATGACACTGTTTTTATAAAAGCCTCTGAAGGAAACGTGACCTGCTTATTAAGCAGAATGCCTGGAAACAAGCATTTGTTTCATTTGGTGTGTTTGGCTCATGTGAACGTGTTTTGAGTTGGTCTGTAGGTTTCTCATAACGGGAAATTGCATCCGAGTCATCTGAGGCTGTAAATTCTTAATTTAAATTAAATGTCATATTTTTACAGTGGCCTGTTTTTAAGGTTTTACAGTAATTTATGCGTTGCCCCTTTTATTATAGCGTAAAATGTCATGTATGCAGTGCTTTATTTTTATTGACATGCACATCGCATGGTGTCTTGATGTAAGCTGTGATGCTGAATGTGATTTTTTTTTTTTTTTTTTTTTTTTTTTTTTTTTTTTTAAAACATCTACATCCTCCCCGAATATGTCAGGTATCATTTCATAAGAACTTGAAAAATGTATTGGATATTTTATTTTTGTTATTTAATTTATTAAGTAAGAAATGTATTTCTTTTTATGACAATAAAGTTATGAGATTACAGTTGACTGATTTCTCGTTTGTGATCGTTAATTTGGTTGTCCCCGTGTGTTTGCATTAAAGCAATGAGTTACCATGACCTGGTTAACACGTGTACTTCAAGATGATTCGGGTTAATTCCTTGACACAGTGGGGACAACAATAAAATGATTGAGAAAATCCAAGTCTCTCCTGATGTTGCCCTTAGTGCTAAATTACAAATATTGGAATGCTAACCATGAGTTCAGATGTTGAACATGGAAAACTTATGTTACTGTACTATCAATTGTTTACATCCATATTTAATTTAAGTAAAAGATGCAGTTTCTCAATCCAGAAGCTAACATAGTGTCTTAAACTTGCATTCTTTTTAATGGCCACTAGGGGCTAATAGCAAAAACGGTTCTCATCCTATTGAGGGTTTGTAGACGTGACCACTATGTAATGTTAACTTACTGATGTGTATTACTGAGTGTTGTTATGGTTGTAGGTTGAATGAAATTGACGGACTACGTTACAATTTTCAGTTTTTCTGTGAAAATTGTAAAGTAAACCACAAATGGAGCCGGTTTGCCTTAAAAGTTCGCACTGTGCCTCCGTGATTCAGCCAACATGTTTCAAAAGGCGAAGTTCCATTTGCAGTTACGACCCCTAGGCTAGTTAGCAAGTATTTGCAGGTAAACATTAAAAGCTTTGCCACAGTTGCCAATCGGTTAGCAACTGGAAGATTTTTGGTGAAGTACCTTCTTTTCAACCAATTTCATCCAACAAGAGCCACCAACTTCCAGGAACCACTGCCAGCCAGTCAGGGAATACACGTTTCCCGAGCATCCAGTGGTTGCATCACTTCCAAGATGGTGGACAATTCTTGAGTAATACAAAAGACGTCCTATAGAAATCCAATGTTTGATTATATCACCTTTTTTTTTTTAATAATCTCAAACATACTCTCTTTGAGAAGAGAGGATTATCTGCAGTATACAAACCACCTGTGATTGACAAGTATCACATGTCGGTTGCACATTCATCTATTTTCTCCTGCTTATCCAATCAAGGTCACAGTAGGACTGGAGTCTATCCCATTTCCCAAGGCAAATGTCCAGGATACACCCTGGACAGTTCGCCAGCCCATTGCAGGGCTATCCTGTGACTGTCACGGCTACACCAATTGTTGAATTGTCAATTAATCTAACAAGCACATCTTGTGGGACTGTGGGAGGAAGCTGTGGAACACGAAGGGAACCGTGCAGGCTTCACACTGCTAGCCGGGTTCAAACCCAGGACCCCCTTGCTGTGAGCCAATAGTGTTAAGCACTGGGCCAAACCTGAAAATGTGAAATGAATTCTAGTCATTTCCATTCATGGAGAATTTGACTATGAGCCAATAAACGTGCAAATACTCAGGATGATCAGCAACCGCTGGAGTAAGAATCTTTTTGACTTTTTGCAATTAAGTGAGCAAGATTAATACTTTTATTAAGGATATTTTTATAGTTCATATAAATATCTGTTACTAAGATTAAGTGCTAAAAAAATATGCAGCAATTTTTAAAAAAAAAAGATTTGTTTTTACTGTTCTGTTGAAATTTAAAAGAAGAGTGAACAGAAAAAGAGGGAAAGAAAAGAAGAGGATGAGATCAATATACAGGATATGGCCTTAGGGAGGCCTGGGCCTGGGCCCCTATCTTTTGGCATATGGGTTGCCTCTTCAACTCAGTGATTTATACTGGCGCCCTCATGCCATACCTTTTTCTAAGCGAGTAAACATCCTATTGCTTAAGGTGATTAAATTCAATGTGAAAAATGAGCCTTGCACTTCACTCTTAACTTAAATCGATCTGCAAACATGATTTCACAAAGGGCTCTCCCAGTTCCCTTGAATCATTTTACACCCCTGCTTCCTCCTGCACTCAGACACTTCTTTAGAGAATCAGTGCTCCAAGGGTTTGAATGATGACACACCAGAGACCTGCCCAAATAAGTCAGCCCAGGTGGGAACAGCTCTGCGATGTCAGAGCTGTTCCCACCTGCTACTTCTGGTGAACAGTAGATTAATGGAGGGACAGACATCCTGAAAAAAATTTTGAACAGAGGTCAATGAGCCATCGCAGGGAGAGGGGAGTCAGGGTGACATTGGTGGCCTTCACCAGAGGGCGTCTGAATAAATATAGATGGCTATTTTAGGAATGGAATCACTATGTATTATGATTTGGGCAAGGAGCAAACCTCGGAATAGAAAATGGTGTTAATGAAGGTTAAAGTGGGAGGCAGTCCCATGAGCTTATTTTCTGCACACAGGTCAAAAACATTGGTGCAACCACCCAAATTGTCCCCGTTCTGAAAGTTAAGAGCTACAAATGATACCTAGCTCAGTGTCACTCCTGGATTGGATAAGTGGAAGAAACTGAATGGTTGGGCGAACACTAAAGCATAAACTGTGAGATCTAATGACAGAAGTAAGTAGGCATAAACACAAAGAAACTCTCATAGCTTCAAAAATATCAAATACACACAAATCCAAAGAAAAATATGTTTATTTAATCTATATAGAAATGATGCAATGTGCATCTCAAAGGGAAAAACTGTGAGACAAAAATACTTTGGTACATTTAAATTTCCACATTGCAATTTTTTAAAAGGAGAAAGCAGCAGGGTACGGTGGTGTGGTGGCTCCTACACATGCTTCAGGAAAACAATCCTCAAGAAGTTGTACTGAACTATTGCAAGTTGTTTCTTTGTTATGCATTACGTATGATTAGACTACGCCACCGCTTCACTGAATATTGCACCCTGAATGTGCAAATCCGGGCTCACGATAACTGACATGTAGCGAAACACACTGGTGAGCTTTGATTAAAATAATGAATCAGTGATGGTGTTCAGATGATGTGCAGTATAAAATTGATACAAAAAGGCATATGTGATTTACAAACAATTAAAATTCTACAAATAGTCTCTCAAATACAATTGAATTAAAAGCCAGACTCCAGTGGTCGTTCTGCAGAGCGCACCTGCTACTGAAAGCATAACGGAGAGAGCTGTCAGGCGGTTTAGTAAAAACTAACGCTTCTGAGTGATGTTCTCACAGATCCCACTAACAATGACAAATCTGAATATCTGATGGCAAGTTTCTACTTTCTATTCTGTCATCGCCTCAAGAGACAACTAGATACCTCATATCAAAGTTTACAATTTCAAAAAGTTAGAAGCTAAAAATATTTCTCCTGAAATATGTTGCAAATGTAGCTGCGATACTCTGCAACAATAAAAACACACTACAATAAAGGTGAAACAACATATAAAGTGCAAAGAGAGGTTTCAATAAATGCACTGGTACTGACTATAGTAGTCACACAGGCAGTGTACAAATACTCTAAAAATGCCACTTCCCTTGTTTCCCCCTCTTTTTTTTAATTTCCTACCTGTCGTTTTCTCTTATTTTATCTCAACTGCTTTCAGGATGGATCGTCTTAAAAAGGCATTTCTCACAGTATTTGGCCAAGACCAACTTGTAACTTAAAAGTTGTCAAGCAAGATTTACTCTATACACTGCATATTGCTGCTTAAAATGTCATGGATATGTTTTCTGAGAGATGTAGGTGACTGGCTTCCGCCGCAAGCGGAGGTACATTCATTTCATTGTGGCATAAAATGACATAAAAATTAGAAGTCAGTACAACAAGACCGTCACAATCACGTGACACCTTCCACCTTTTTTTTTGCAGTTAATTACTCATTTAGTTTATTTAACAACATGAAAAGTGAGAATTTACTCTTTTCTTCTATAGCACTGGCAAAAAAAAAAAGCAAATTCCTCATCTTTCCGGAATCAACAGAAAGGTAGTAAACATTTAAAATGTTTTATCTCGAAATACTGCCCAAACTGAGATCAGTGCCAACTACAGCAACAACAACTGTAACAACAACAATATCAATATTGTAAAAAATGAGAAAAAAAAATCACAAGAAAAATAAAATACAATAATAAAACCCTCTTCATAGAAATCAAACCAGACTATCTCTAACGTGAATATACCGGACAACGTAAACCTACTAAAGTTAGCAAACTTTATACCACAGAAAGCACATCAATCGTATTCCTCTCACAGAGAGCGCTCACATCATTGTTTCTACAATGGTGTGGGTGGGCTTGATTAAGCCATTGTTCCCATTTGGGTCCAGGGGCTGTGTCAGCTCACTGCCCTTCAAGTTGTATTCTTTCGGGCGGGAGCTCACGCCTGACTTCGCTGGGGCTGCCACTGCTTTGATCCTCTGAGGGAAGAAGATGAGACATTAAAATAATGATCGTCAGAAACTGGGGTGGTTTAGGGCTTGAAATGACAGTTATCAAGAAAATAAACAAGGGGAGCTGATTAAGGGCAGTTTATGTGATTATTAATTATTGTGTACTTTCTTTTTAAGTAAAATGCTGAAACAAATGAACCAAAAATACATGCAAATTGCTGACTGGACTTTTCTGCTTTTGCAAAGAGCCGGGAAGTCTGTTTCTTCTTGACTTTGGATTGATTTTCCCCATTTAAATCTCTGCAGGAAAGCTCCCGTTAAAAGCTCACCTCAATCAGAGGTCCCTCAGACTGCAAGATCTTGATGACCATCACCATTGGGATGCAGATCATGGAGGACAGAGCCAAAATCCAGCCCAGACCGATGGCCCAGTCTGGGTACTCATACACCTTGTTATAGGTCAATGGCTTGTACTTCACCAGTGAGAAGACAAAACAGCCCTACAGGGAGCAAACACACACACGCACGCACACTGCATTTAGCACAAGCTGCGCCTCTTACATGTGACCTTCAGCAATCAACATTTGTCACGCCAGTTCCTCCAACACAGTGAAGTGCCACTGATCTCTCACCATGCAGAGGACAGGAGTGATTATGGACCAGCTCCATTTCATCCACGGGTTTGGTCTGTAGCCAATCATATCCTCAACTGCATCATAGAAGTTATCGACTCCTGTTCAACACAAAACAGAATAAACAATAAGCCGAGTCTATTTGTTTCTGCAAAGTTTGCCAAAATAGTGAATAGTGCACATTAGATACCAGCGACTCTATAATCTACACGTGTTGTTGTTTCCAATGATAGAATGACCTTGGACTGCATTGGAGTTTCACTGGGTCATGGCTATATAGTATCAATAATCTTAGCTCTGTCTTTTACATGTTAATAGACCATTAATGGTCTTTACTGGCTGGCTATAGATTGCTGTGTGTTTAGTGCAACTGTGCTCTAGTCCACTGGTTTGTGCAAGACATTAGCTGTTGATGTGAATATTAATTCTGTTTATTCTGTTTTTACTCTTTTCCTCTTTTTTGCTGATGAATAGACAAATAACTACTATAACAGCATCAGTTCAGCACAAAAGCCCCCAGCTTCACAAATTAAATGTTGTCCGGGAACTACTTTTCTGGACCACAGAGCCTCCACCAATAAAAGGGGTGCCATTAAAGCGCATGGGCATTAGCAGGGAAGGTGCAGCTTTACTTCCATTCCATTTAAGGTTTTTCTCTTCTGGCTAAATGTCGCTTTGTTAATATTGGTAGGGTACAATCTGGTGGGAGGCAACTCTCAGTGGCCAATGACAATCTAGCAGGGCACTAACTCCATCCTCACCTCCCCTCAACGTCAAAGCAAGCCCACAGTTAAAGTTATTTACTCCTGACGTCTGAAAACCTCACAAGGCCACCTTTGTTTTACACCCCAGAGATCATTAAGACCTCTTTTACGAAACTTTTTGATGGACACAACAGAAACCTATCACATCTAGAGTCACTTCCACTTACCATAAACCCAGGCTACAGCAATGCATTCAAAGAACGCAACCCACAAAAGGCACACACCACTGGCTGCATAGTAGTCAAAGAGCTGGAACACATACATGCCACCCTGGAAAAAGAGGAGACGGAAAGCTGCATTAATTATCTGTGTGTGCATGTGTGCGTGTGGTGAAAAAACGGACCCCACAGAGATAGAAGGGGGTATTAAATCAGGGTGGGCGAGGGTGCTGAAAGCAGGACACAAGAATCCTGGCACCCTACCCGTAGAGTTCAACAGGTGCTGAGACGTCATTGAAGCACGGTTAAATGCTGAATGGAAAACAGCATTCCAAATTGTTCCATTCTGACATGCCGGATGTGTGTGTGGTAGTGTGCTAGGAAGCCATATTTGGCTATGACAATACAGCAGCAGAGAGGCATGTAGAAAATGTGCGGGGTTATCGCTGTTGTTCATCTGTTCCTTTTCCTTATCTTAACGGGACAGCCATCAGAAGTATGTGCGCTAGTGACTGCTGATGGACTTACTTTTGTCACCATGGCGAGTCCCAGGAGATAGCTCATGAAACACATCACAGCTATGAAGATCTCTCGCCGATAACCTTTCCTCAGGACGGCTGGATACAGATCCACAATAGAGGTGATCTGACCTTCCACTTCAACAAACTGTGGGGACAAAAGCAAAAAAAGTTCTCAGAGAATTTAAAAAAGAAAAAAACATTTAAAAATGTGCATATCTTTCTGCGTGTGCGCAGCTCTTGTTTTGCCTCCACAAACGAGTGATTAGAGAATGAGGGCCGTCTTTGTTGGGCAGTAATGAGAATTTAAACAAGGCTCCTCTCTGCAACACTGGTTTGTTGCTACCAAGACACAAGAGCAACAAAACAGTGAATCACTGTCTCTGTCTGCTTGTCTGTGTAACACTCTCGCTCCCCTGTGTCTCCTCATTGCCTCATAAGCAACAATATGTTTCAAGAAAACTATGAATTTCCTCACAGAGAACACGCTCCTTTGTTGCACAATAACAAAGAAAAAATCCCTTACACAACTGTGGCATGTATGTGTGAGCGAGGTTAACAATATATAGCATTCAGGAGTACAAATGTGCATATAATTTATGGCCAAATAAATGCACCCACACACACTGGCATTAGTTCTCTCATGGAAATAGCAGCACTTGCATGAGCTTTTACATGTACTCAAATATAGAGTGCTGGCCTGATCTTGCAGCTGACTGAGATGAGGAGCTTGCCATGTGCAGGACTCAGTTAGCACAAGAGTAGAATTACACTTGAAGGCAGGAAATGTGATATAGCTGGAGAATCCCTTGGGAGTACACTTGTGTTTTGTCTACTTAGATTATCTTGTCTTAATCAGAGCTCTGCCTCGTATGAAAGCCAGGCTGCTTGCGTACAAACTATTATCCTTACTTTTATAAACTAAATGTTTGGACATCCACCAACTTCCACAAAGGAACTGTGATCCTTAAGGAATCAAATGTGGTAGTAAAATGCCTTTGTGTAAACCGGTTTCTTGTCTGTCAGTCATCTGATAACTTAGAGAGGTTAGAAACAGAAAGGAGAGACACTAAATGTGTTTTACGTATTCGGTCAATAAACCCACAGACTCTTGGAGGTGTCCATCTCAAATTAACGGGCACAAGACCAAACAACTGTTCTGAGGATAGCTTTACACTACAGCAAAAACACTGACCTGGCTGTCAAGGCCCAGAAGCAGCAGCATGATGAAGAAGAGAATGGCCCACAGGGTTGGCAGTGGCATCATGGATACAGCTTTAGGGTAGGCAATGAAGGCCAAGCCGGGACCTGGAAGGGGAACAGAGAGGGGATGGGGAGAAGGGAGAGAGGACAGAATTAACATTTCTATCTAATTTTGGCTTGGCCAATACAGTGTGAGGGAATGGTAAAATAAAGTAAATGCCGAATCAGAGGGGCCGAGCAAAGAAAATACTGCGTTATGGCCAACAAGACATGGAATAGCTCTAACTGTGTGAAATGGTTCCTTTTTTTTTGCTGGCCATATATTAAAACCATCTTTAGATTGGTTTTTAATCTAATTTATCCTCTGTAGCACAAGCAACAAAAATCAACAAAAATACATACTGATGTATACAATGTAAGTATACATACTTTATACGTAACATATTACATAACTGCCAAATGTTACTCAGTGTATATTGCCTTTCTTACTGTACAAATCACAGCTGCCTGACAGAATATTTACAGCTCATTCATTCTGAACATGAGTTTATCAGGATGCATTTCGATAAGCACTCAATATCTGTGACATGCTGGTTTATTATCACTGCATCAAGGTGTGCAGTGATAATAAACTTAATTTAAACAAAGCAGACATGGATTTTAGCAAAGCAATGAACCAGTTCAGTGAGATATTATAAGAGCATCAGACACAGACTCCATCAATTGAACAGCTGAGAAAAATGTAGGTCAAAATATTTGAAAAAACATATACATATATATATATAGATATATAGATATAGATATATTTTGGTTTCCATATATGATGGAAGCAGCATAGAATTAGTGTTCATTTGATTACTTTATTATATTCCAGATAGCAAAACTTCTAACTTAAACTGAGCAGAGAAAGCATGCTTAAAGAAGACACCTCCCCTTCAAAGTCAACATAAGAAATAGAGGAAGACAGATCCAGAACCAGTGGCGTCCATCTCAGGAGATCCACAGCTTGTTAGCAGAACTGGGCTTACAACATACAGTTACATACATACAGTAAATGGCCAGTCTTCTTAGCAATGGTCCAAAAGATAAAGCTACTGAATGGCATGAGGAGGATCACTGTGGGACAGACTGGTGCCACTGAACAGCTGTAGTAATGATGACGGCACAGTGCAGGAGCTCTTTAACGCCGCAGTTCATTGTGTAGCTAAAACACACAGCATCTCACCAATGCCATGAAATCTGTCCTCAGAAAACGTGGATCACACTTTGTAGAAATAAACCTGTTTCTCTGAGGCTTTTGTTCAAGGAGTGCGCAGTTGCCGATACCTCTACGTTGCTAGATTTCGAGACTTACATAAGCTACTTCTTTTAAATTGAATTCAATTTTCGATTTTTCCAATTGTCTTTTTTCTTTTCTTTTCTTTTTTTTCCGGGCAGCAGCACCCACCATCACTGCTGCCATCACCTTGGACCCTCGTACCTGACTCTGCCACATCGGCAATGTCCACCCCTTGTTCTTGTGCCATGAAGCCCAGGACGGAAAATATTGCGAAGCCAGACACAAAACTGGTACCGCTGTTGAGGCCTCCCAGCAGCAAACAGTCCCTATGTCACACATATGTCATGGAGGTTGTTAATGAACACAGGTGGAACCGAAGTTCCCATTTTCTTTTCACGCAACCGTCTCTGACACGAGTTGCTGTCACTACTAGACTCCCACTCGCCCTAGTGGAAACACAGCTCACCTGTAGCAGTTGTATTTGTACTTGTTGTAGCTCCCCAGTGACGTCATGGCACCCAGGCAAATGGCATAGGAGAAGAAAATCTGGGTTCCTGCATCAATCCACACCTGAGGAGTAGGACGTGATTGCTGATTTTTCAAGATTTCAAAAGATTGCCTTAAATCTACAATCACTGGTACATGCTTAGGGGCAGTAAAAATAAGGTTAAGTACTCCATCATCATCATCCTATCATCTTGTTCTATTATATCCAACACACAGAAAGCTGTGACCAGTAAAATTCAAACAATGAACTGAAAATTGCTCGAAAGCTAAAAATCGTGACCATGTTGTTTGACTTGGAGAAGGAGCATGTGCATGATGTGACGGTGCAGTAAAGCCATAAACAGCAGCAGTGGAATATCTTAGTTTAGCAAAAAGTCTGGAAACAAAAGGAAACAGACGGCCTCTGACTCTTTCCAAAGGTAATAAAATCCACCAGCAAATCCAGAGATCACTTCGTCTTTTTAAAAATATATGGTCAGAGTCATGCCTGTAATGTAAGCATATTCACTTGCTATTGCAACTGTTAAATTAAATTGCTTCGTTGCTGCTTTGTTTAATCTTTTGGTTTAATGGACTAAAGTTATATTCTCTTGATTTGTGAGCTATGCAGGTGCTGTTTGGGATCTTCATGCTAAACTAATCAAACTGTCTGCTTTGTATAGCTTCATATTTAGTTCAGAAAGCTCATTTAGTGCTCATCAAAAACAACAACAGGTGAACGGCTTCCTTTATATAATTTTATATGGCCCAGAGACTATTGTAGGAAGCTTTAACAGATCAAATAAAAAAGGTTTTCATTCTTACCTCTGGATCTTGTAGGCGGGTTACGTTAGGGTAAAGGTAAAATTTGATCCCTTCTCTGGCTCCAGGAAGCGTCACGCCACGCACCAGCAGTACAATCAGCATGACAAATGGGAAAGTTGCTGTTATATACACCACCTAGACCGGACAAAGGATTTATTAGCTAAAAACAATGAACAACATTTACATGGGTATGACTCATCACTGTTGAGATATAGTGGGATAAACGCTTCTTCATTTTTTAAGTTTCATTTCCACTCATATTTGTCCAGCTCAAAGGAAACATTGTTCTTATTGGGTGATAACAATTTCCCCCTACAAATAGCTGAGTGGAGGGCCTAGATACACTTCTTCTATAAGAAAAGTCATGCATGACACAGTATAACGTGGCATTCGTGCAATCTGCATACAATAAATCCTGAATTGTTAGCTGATTAAAGGTTAAATCATTTTAAGACAAATTTGTCACAAAAATAGGGAAATACGCACACCTCCAGTTCCTAATAGAGTTATTCGTTTTCAAAGACTTTCAAAGCCTTTTGCCTCTAACCCATTTTCGGGTCTGCTAACAGAAACAAAGACAGGACTAAGGAGCGCCAGTCAAGTGTTTACAGCAGACAGTGTGTCTAGCCAAGGACTGACTTCCAGGACAACGTGGAGGCCTGTGTCTCTTAATCATCTTTATTAACCTTGTTTCCAAGCATGTGGGCTTTCTCTGAGCAGCAGTGTTTTGTCACTGACTTGTTAGGGAAAAACCAAAAAACTGCATCCAAGCAACCCAAAAAGTACAGGGTGTGTTGATGAGTCACACTCACTTTCCCTGTGGACTTGACTCCCTTCCAGATGCAGAAAAAGCAGACGACCCACACTGCCAGGAGACACAGTGCTAAGTCCCACTTCAGGGGCCCTATGTCTTCAATTCCAGTGGAGATGCTTAGGACGTTGCGTCTGCAGAGAAAACGAATGTAAGTGCCTAACTAACAATTCACAAATTGCCATTAGATCCAAACATATTACAAAGCAAATGTGCATGAAAAAAAAACTTTTCTTCAATTTAATTCCACAGTTAAGGTCTAACTTTGAGGATGAACTAGCATGGTGCAGCGCAAACCAAGTTTATATTAAACTAGTGGAGAACTAGTGCTTTCTAAAAGTAAACACTCCCCTTGCAAAAATGTTGCTGTTCAAACACATTTACACAAGCAAGATAAAGAAGCACTGTTACTTTGGTATACTGAAGAGTGGATATGTGTGTGTGTGTGTGCCACTCACTCCCAGAACTCGGTGACGGGGGAGGTAAAGTTGGTAGCATTGGCTGCCAGCCAAAGGGTCTTGTTCTTGCGCACTGTGTCCTCTACACAGTGCTCTGTGTTCCAAGGCTGCTTGCATTTTGCCCAGGGGAGCTCGGGCTGAAAGCACTGAAACAGGTAGTAGAGTCCCCAGGCCAAGATCACAATGTAGTAGATGTTTAGTAGAGACACGATCACGATAGAGGCATAGCCAATACCTGGAGACACAATAAGAGGGCGGGCAGATTTGAATTTTAAGGTAAAACTTTCTTTTAACATTCGAATCAGGCTTTGTGTCGGCTTCATTTAAAGCTGCAGTAACAGATTTGTGACCACTTGTGGGCAGAAAAATTGCTGTGAACACAACATTGACAAAACACGTGATTCAGTTCTCCTTTTTTGTTCAGCTGTTCACCTACCCTATCGTTTTTTTGTTTTTATTACTGCCTATTGTGAGAGCTCAGTCAGAGTGAACCAAAACAGGAAATTAAAACAATGCAAAGTATACAAAACGGCACACATAATTTGCTGCAGAGATGGGTTAAAATTCCATGTGTGTTCATCAAAACAAGCTGATGAGAAATTAGTCATGTGAGCCTCTGTTTATTTCAAAATATCGATAATAGCCACTTTAAAAGAACGTGAAAATATTGTGAAGTTACAGCAGCGGCACGGAGTGTGGTCAAAGGTGAACAAGAAGACTTTATTTGAACTCGAACACAGAGGACTATCTACTGTTATAATGTCCTTAGTGTTTTTAAGTTATTTTTAGATGACTTTGCTGGGAACCTGGACACAAACACCCCGGTACTCTTCCATCGCTTTGGAGTATTTTTAAACTTATCATCTCTTTCACTCCCACCTCCCCCTTCCTACATTCCAAATGCAAACTGATAGACGATGCACGCGGTCCACATGAGTAAAGTCGCATCACTGTGTGATAAAAACAAATTAAGGTATGCTGAACAGCACAGAGAGCTGTGATTGGTCAATTCCGCAGCGAACTGGGGACTTTCTCTAAAACAGCAGGTGGGCAGACATCAGCTTCAGCATTCTTTGGATAACAGGGACCGTTGACAGCTGCTGGAGATCCGGGAGCCATGCAGTTTCCTCTTGCGTGATGTCCCACGTGTGAACATGAGTAAGAGTGTCAAAGCAGCTGCCACGGGTGTGGTGCGTCAGTGCTTGTCTACAGCTGTCATTCAAATGTAAAGGGATGCATATAAGCGGTCCGGCAAGAGCTCAAGTAAAGAAATCAGGTGACAAAAGAGCAACTGAGGCAGTGCTGTCCTGCAGTACTCACAGTTTTGATTATATCTCATAATCCAAAACAAAACAAGCAGGCACGCTGCAGCTCCATGGCAACAAAATGATCAGAGTCTCATGCAGCAGGTTTGCACGAGACTCTGATCATTGCTAGGCAACTTTTCCCCCCTCACAGTCTGTTTCTATGGCAACCAAGAACTCATCAGTCGATTTCAGCAGGCACATTTTGGGGGAGAGACGCGACACTTATTAAGAACAGACATCTATGAGAGAAAACTTGCTGTCCTCTCCCACCCAGCAAAGAACCATTTATGCGCTAGATACTAAACAAACAAGCTAATCGTGTTGTTGTGCTGAAGCACACACAAAGCTGAAGTTCACAGCAGTTCCAGCTGTTTGGTGGCTGGCACATGTGCTCCTGCTTGTAGGAAAAATTTAGGTAAGTGTGTGTGTCGTTCTTTTTTTTCTTTGCTTTTTGTATGAATAATATAAGCTTGCATTATGTTCAAGAGTTAGAATAAGCTGGGGACATGTGATCGTGTCTGTATGAGGACTGAGCATTGTGCATGTGTAGTAGAGCTATAACTGGATTTTTAATGTTTTATTTTTTCAAAAAGAGGGGAAAATAAACCTAATATATAAACATGGGCATCCTCCAGCCGAAGCTCCAAACCTCCAAATATTCAGGAATTTTAATTCTTAGCTTCTGCATTTCTGCATTCTTTGTGATGTAACCTTCACAACACAAAGCAGACTAATGGGGTAAGACTGGTCTAATTGTACTGGCAGAGAGAAGAGGACACCTCGGCAGAACACGCTGTCCAAAAGATGAATACTGGACTGACACAGGAGGAAAATGAGGGCAGAAACCTCGCTCAGACAAATGAGGCTTTTACTCAGCGTTAAATATTAAACGAACAAGTCGGGGAACATTTGTGCAGAGGTTTTATCCTTCTTTCTGTGGGTGAGAGGTTTGTGTTTGTGTGTTTGAACTGACCAGTGAAGATGGGGCAGAGCTTAGCCCAGCAGGTGATCCCTCCCTCAGAGGTGTACTGGCCCAGTGCGACTTCCAGGAAGAACACTGGCAGACCACCCCCGAAAAGGAAGATGAAGTAAGGGATAAGAAATGCACCTGAGGGAATTCAAGCACGATTGAGTTCAGATATTTTGTGACCTTAATCTTGATCTTTTTTTAATTCTATCTGTTGTGCATCTATTACGTACCGCCACCATTTTTATAACAAAGGTAAGGGAAGCGCCAGACGTTTCCTAATCCGACAAAGCCTCCGGCCACGGACAGGACAAAGTCGAGCTTACTGGCCCACTTCTCCCTCTGAGGAGCTTTGCCTTCTGCCTCATCCTCAGGTCTCGTACCTGGGCTCTTCCCTGGTGAAGGTTTCAGAGTGTCCTTGTGAAAGTCCTTCAGACATTGAAGCTTCTCTTTTTGTGCCATGCTGCAGCCAAAGAAAAAAAAAGACACAATGATACAAACAAAAGGAGAGAGGTGAGCGGGAGGCGCATTAGGGAGATAATGCTATCTCCTGACTGTGTTTCGGCTTGCTGTGCGAGCGCATAATATACACGACAATGCTGCTAATCTTGCTAATCTGAGCAACTCATGCCTGGAGGTCATTCAGACTATTGAAATGGTTGGGGAGCAGATTTGCCTTTGACAAGAGAGCAGATCCAGTATGGAATAAGCTTTAGGCAAGAAGAGTCAAAATGCAAATTCTACAATTTTACCAAGAGATATCAAAACATCAGCGCTACAGATTGCAACAGAATACACTTGTGCAATCACACAGTGAAGAAACCCACTGTCCTTCTTACTCTGTCGCAATAACCCACAGATGAAGGAAATCATTTGGTTTTAAACACATGCTGTGAACCACAGTTAAATTACACTGTTGTAATTCAGATGAGTGTTTTTTACAATGCAATGAAAGACTTTATGAACCGAGTTAACCTGAAGGATCTCTGTTTTTTTTTCTACCACATCAGTAGCGACTCAGTTCAACAGGATCCAAATTTAGAGAGGACGATATCCTTGTACATTCCCGTAGTGCTGACTACTCTCAAGAAGCTACAACAGCCTAAGTTAACTCGAGTGTTTACACTGTAAACCATCTTTCCACGAAAGAAAGGATTTGTTAATACGGGTCGAGGTATCCTATTGCGCTGCGTGAGCCAAAAAGAAAAAAGCAACCCTAATAGGGTAGGAATAACTGTGTAACGCATGGCAAGGCTGAATATAATTTAAGCTCCCGGCCAGCGGGTGTTTTAGAAAGAACAAAGGAGCCATAATGACAAAGCCATAATTAATTTTAAGATATGAGATTGAATCTGATGCTACTGAGAATGAGTTGGCAAAGCAAAATCAGATACTTCCTCTTAACAAAGATCAGGTGATGAAAAGCATGTGCAGAAACTAACTAATCTAAGTTCAGTTCCTCTTGACACCTAGTCAAGAGAACTTTTTTTATAGAGACAGTTAAAAAAAAAAAAGAGGCAATTGAATTTACAATCACACTTTCATCTCTCAGGAAATGGACTTTAACCAACAACAACATTGGGGAAAAGATTCTCTGAGAGCTCTCACATGTCTCCTCACTAAATTGGTGCACACTGTGAGCCATCTTTTTCTGAGTTTTCTCTCTTCCTGTTATGCATGACAAGTCCACTTGAATTGCTTGCCATTCTCAGGCTTGCTTACATAACTGGATCAGTTCTGTTTCTCATCCTGTTTCTCTCTCTCGCTCTCTCTTTATCCCTTTTACTCCCCTCCTTTTACTCTCGTCCACTCAGCGTAAGCTTTCACTTGCCTGCCTCGTGTTAGGAAGCTATAGATTTAAGCGAACAGTCCTTTGGGCTGGCCCCAGATATAGCTCACAAGAAATTCCCTAAGCCTTTAGGAACGAAAATAGTGGACTTGTTGAGAATACTCAGTGATGAATGTAAAATTACTGCCTTTCTTCATGTCAATTTGCATCACAAAAACAACAACAACAACAACAACAACAACAACAAAGCCTATTCGCAGTTCTTTCACACTGTATTTAATCTGACAAAGCTGTGACTTCACACACACAAGCTGTACCCGGTAAAATCAAATCTCCCCTCAGAAAAACAATACAAAAAACTTACATTTCCTTCATGGCTGCGACTATGTATAGTGTTCCTCTCTCTCAGCTGTCACCATTCCTCTGTACTGAATGTCTTTATGCCGCCAGGGTCAGAAGAAGTGAAGCTGACAGCAGAGCCCGCCCCTTGGCTAAAGACAATTAAACCCAAAGTAGAGATTGGACACAGCTTTCCTCTGACAGACAACTCAGGTACCAACGTGGGAGACTGTAAATTTCCACTTACAAGTCTCTGCCCACAAACATACAAACTGCCAAGTGGTGGGGGATGAGTGTGTGTCACACAAGCAATGCATACACATACTATTTATTCATGTTGTCGACACAGAGGACATTTCAGAGGAAGAGATGGACTGAGAGTCCTTCACTGGTTTATGATCTGCTACAAAGTGACCAACTGAATGAAGCATTAAGAGGTTGGTTGTTTATTTGTTTGTTTGTTTTAGACACTTAAATAGAACTGAAAAATGAATTTCACTTCCACAACCCCACTTCCTCTTAAGAGAGATCTTCATGGGAAAACTAATTTAATTTAGGACCATGTCGAGATGTCCTCTGTCCTTTCATGACACGTGGCGTTTTATCTGGGAAATGCAAACAAGTACAGTATCAACTAATAACAATGCCAAATAAGGTAATGTGTCTCCTCTGCTTGTTAATGGTCTATTGGGATGCAGTTCATTGCTTCAATGGCTCACAATGGCTGGCATGGAAAAGTCCGTTTAAACTCCACTGGAGGATTTATACAGTTGAATGAGGGACATGAACCGGCTGGTGACAAGCTGCTGGTTAAATACATCTTTGGCACCTCTTGGATTCATTATCCATACAGTATGTTCCTCAGTGTCGTGCTCTATATACTATTTGGGTTATGCCAAGTTAGGTCACACAATTTGGCTAATAATTAGCCATGGATTCTTCATAATTCATCCTGCCATTCCCACCAGCAGTTACATCATCAATAAACACTTTGACCTGGTTTTAATAACAACCATACATGCCCATGTCGTAACACTACCTCCACCATGTTTGACAGATGATGTGGCATACTTCATATCATGAGCTCTTTCTCTCCGTCTCCATACTTTTCTCTTCCCATCATTCTGGTTAATACTTCAAGCTCACCTGGAAATTAAACTGCTTGCCAGTCAACTGTCCAATTAGCTTTAGCCTCTGAAAATGGGACTAAGCAATGAAAAATGGGTGTAATTCCTAAAATGTTAATGCATTTTAACTCCTAAATTAAACATCCAAGCCTGTATTTCAATCACATATTGACTGCTCGTCTTAAAATCCTCTGAGGCAAAACTCTAAAAATGGTGTCTCTGTCTAACAAATTATGGACTTAACTATAACATAACAAGATTTGTACAGCAGATGCTTGCAACACAAAGAACGTCTGTTAGATGGGGTCATAAAACCAAACATAGTGATGTGTTAAGGAAAACGTAGGGATTGATACCTGTTGAGTAATGTCAAACTGGATGAGTAATGCAAATTGTGAATATACTTTGTTCTTTCACCTACTACTTCTTTTTTCCCTTTAAGAATTGAGTTTTTGTTTTTCTTACAGGCTTTCACATCTCGTCTTCTGCAATTTGGCTAAAATGTCGACTTTAAAACTGATGCTCACTTTGTGATGATCAGGTCTGTGTGCAGTCTGAACAACACATGAAAACTGATAAATTCATTTATATAGTACATGTTATTAAGCTTTAATTCAATGTTCTTTGCATAAATAAACAACCGAATATGCATGCTGTTGGACTGTGGGAAGGACTATGGAGGAACTGAAGGGAAGCTATGCAGGTGCAGGGACAAAATGCAAATGCTACACATAAAGGATCCAACTGGTGAGAAGCTTCAAAGCCAGACCTTTTTGAAACGGGAGTTCTAACAACCACACCACTGCACCATCAGCAATAAAGGAATAAAAATGTAAAACATATCACATATGTGACACAAGTGGACATTCATTCGTTCATTAGATTGACCACACAGCAGCCTTTTATTTTAAAAAAAAAAGAAGTAAAGAAACAGAAGCTGTTGTGATGGGTATCTAATCAGAAGGCAGTTTAGAAAGGAGAATCACAGTAACTTAAGGTCCCCTTGCCAAAGTTGGATGGGGTACAGTTTAAAGACCTTTCATTTTGAAGGTGATTCTGTGTTGTATCAGCAGTCAGCTAATATATTAAAATTTTTGTGTTTTGTGTTGTTGTATTTGAAATGAAGAATTGCAGTAATCCAGGAAAACACTAACCATCAAAGAAAATCAAACAGCATCGCCTCCTAATTTAGCAAAGAATCACAATTTATTTTCAGGTTTACAAGGAGTTTAACAGTAATATATGAAACTACTACTCATGTCACAAGTTCACAAACAAAAACACTTTTTTAAGTCAGCCTTCAAGAAACCTTGTGAGCACCTCACGCCCTCCGAAGGGCCAATTCGGGGACTTTATTTTCAGCACCGATGCCAAAAGAGGTACAGCGACCCCTGAGGTTTTATCTGCTGAGAGGGCGGACTGGTGTTACTAAAGGACACACGCCGATCAATCATACACTGGCTGAGGCGGAGACAGAAGAAGTAGGTTAAGTATGTGTCACTAATATATAAGCTAGTAAACGTCTTAGTTCATCACACCTACTTCAGCATTCACTCAGCTAATGATTTGTGGCTGAGGAAAGCGAAGGTGCACCTTCACACTTTCCTCATCACATATCACTGTGAACGCACCGCCCCTGAACGCACCACAGCAGCTCAGCAAATACGACCAAACAGAAACTGGAAACGCTGTCTTATCAGACACGATGAACATGCAAAAGAGGGTTCAAAGACCAGAACTTCGCTCCTTTCCCTCCCTTTTTTTCTAGTATACAACCAAAACATGCCCTAATTTAGTCACGTCGTTTGTATGGCAGGGCTGAAACAGTGTTGCTTTTCTGTAGCGGATAAGCGCACAGCATCATGTGAAAGAAAAAGAGGAAATGTTTTCAGCTTTTTATGAGCAAATAAAAAGGATCAGCAAGCTTACTTTCCGCATCAGAACACTAAATATTAAACAAACAACAACTTACATCTGGATTAATTAGGGTTTCTCCTATCACACATTTTCTCCTACTAAAACATAGTCTATTAACCTCATGCACTTAATGATATATTAGGAATATATAGGATTACCCGTCCTCTTACTTTTACTAAGCAGCCTGTTGTTCCTTGTTTGGTAGCCTGTGTTTAACGACGAGTCATACAATGTAATCTACTTTTTTTCTCCCCCCCCAAGATCGCTGATTCAATGAGCGTGTGCGCGTTTAATATCAGTTTGAGTGGAAAATCACTAGCTTCTCCATGCAACTCTTAAAGTGGCAGTCTCCTTGCATCCGCCCTTTTACCTGATTCTCTTGACAGCTTCTGACTGACAGACCGATAACGACCGGCAAACGTTATAAACCATCATGCGGCATTGATCAGGGATTTGCAAAAGTGCAGACGATGAACATTTATAGGACTAAATTTAATTTAACGTGACAGTGAAAAGCACCATAAAAAATAAACCAGAATTACGCAAGTAAATTCGGTATGACTTAATGGCTTTATTGGTGGTTTATAAATGATTGACTATGTGCAGTATCGATCAATTATTACCCAATACTGACATACAAGTGGAAAATTACAGCGGGAAGCTATCTATCATTTCTAGTCATGTTGATGTTATGGCAATCAAATAATAAACTGTAGCTTTTTGATAAGGTGGTTCACCTCTCATTAAAACCTAGAGTGGTTCCCAGGGGATGAATATCCTACTATCTTGTCGTCTAGCACCACCATAAGGCTCATATTTTCTAGTCAAATGGTGTAAAATTAGATTTGATTTTTCACAGGATGAAGACATTTTGAACAGGTGATAGCAGCAAAAGCACAGGAGTAGCCTAATGGCATTAATAATGACTGTGCTCCTTGTAGGTATATAAGTAAACCGTGGCATTGTGCCATGAGACCAATCGAAGGACCCTTAACCAACCACACCTGTTGGAAAGAAGCCATTTTTACCCATTTTGAATGTCTGGCCTATGTAGGCCTATATGGGTGTGATTGCAACTGCTAAAAGCCATTCAGTGGGTTATTCAGTCATTAAAAATTGGGTGAGCTGTTAATTATTTACTGATATACTTTTAATGCTGTCACATCACTGCTGTAAAAACATGTTTACATTAAGTAATTTGATGTTTCTGTCACGTTTTTATCTTGTAGAACTACATTAAAAATTAGAAAATGTTCCGTGTCCTACTTTAGTTAATTTGTCTGAATTACAATATTACCAGCAGCCTCAGTTGGACTTCTAATTAAATGTTAGCATGCTAACAAGCTAAGCTAAGATGAGTAACACTACACCTGACACTTTATCAGTATTTTCAGCTAGCATCAAAGTCTCAAAGATCGCTGCTAGGATGGCTGTCTGAAGTTGTCCCAGATGTCACGGGTCACAAACTACAAACCAATCCATCGAGCCAGCCATTTTCCTCCATCCAGTAACCGATAACTTCTTCTTTCAGCAGCTCCCTTTAGGGCTCGCCACAATCATCTCCATCGACTGCTGTCAGGGGCTCGGTCTGTGACCCAGCATTTTAAGTTAATATTGTATTTTTGTTTTTCTTATGTTAGATTGCATTCATCTTAAGTTATTGTTTTATTTAGTAAGGGTTTAGCTGAGTGACTTATTCTAGTTTATGTTTCATCCATGTCTCCATGTTTATGAGTCTTTTCCTGTCTTCTGTGTAAGTCTGTCTTCTCCTCTATGTTTAGCATTTAGTCATGCCTGTGCTTTCGCTCCCTTATCTGTTCCCATGCATCTCTGCTTGTGTTCTGTGTCTCCCCAGTCTGCTGTGTGTGCATGTCTGCATGTTCTATTGTCAAGCTTGTGTTGTAATGTCTGCGTTCCATTATGTTTCCTGTTTTATTTTGAAAGTCTTGTTTCCATGTTAGGTGTGTGGCGTTCGGTTCATTTGTGTCAGCTGTGTTTCCCCAGGTTTTTCCACTTCCCTCATTACCCTTCTGTGTATTTAAGTCCACTGTCTTCCTCTGTTCAGCGTCAAGTCATAGCTGGTTATAGTGTTTTTCTCACTACTGCTCAGGTTCATGTTCAGTTTTCATGTTATGTCTTGCATAATTGTTTGCATAGTTAGTTTAGTTCTATCCCAGTTTTAGTTTTGTTTTGCCTTGCCTTGTTTTTCTGTTTTTGCTATTCAGCCAAATAAGCGTCTCACTTTTTGTTAAACTTCAGTTTTTCTCTCCCGTGTCTGCATTTGGGTTCGCTCCACTAACACACCAGCCATCCCGGCCGTAACAGCTGCATCCCTATCTGTCATGCTAACTCTCTGCACATCCTCCTTCACTACATCCATGAATCTTCACTGAGATTTCCTCTTTTCTCCTTGTCTGATGCCTCAATCTTCACCATCCTTTGTCTAATTTAGCCACTATCCAGTGCATACTTCCACTTCTCTGGGCTTTGAAACATGATTGATGAAATATTTCAGGCCTGATCCCTGAAGTGAAGCAGCTGAGGTTAGGTCAATTCTTTGGCATGTAGCTCACTGCACTGTAGTTTTGTCTTAATCTGGAGCATCAAACAGATGGCACGGCCACGTGTTTGTATGTCATGCATTGACGGTAGGGACACATGCACTGTCTCTCTGAGACGGTGCCCACTGAACAGAACCACAGTGTGTATGCAGGAAGGTTATCTGTGAATCTATGGCATCAGTGTCAAAACACATTTTTAACAGAGCACATGGATTAGATGAAGTTTAAATACAGGGTTTGAAAAACAGGAAGTGAAAGTTGACTCATGGTTTCATTTACCAAAATATGATTAGTTTTTAACCTGGAATGAACCCAAGAAATTCATTGTGCAATTTAATAATAATAATAAAAATGCTCTCAAATCAAATCAGATAAAAAACAGATTATTGGGTTCCCTATTTTTACTCTGTGCATGCATTTCCTTGCATGTTTCATTATTTGCCTTGGAAGCAACATCTCGTGACTCTCTTGTGGCCTAAAGCAAAGCGTCCTTTAAAGCCTTCCTGTGCCTCTGGGTTTCAGTGAAGGTTTCACTCTGCAGAGAACAAAAGCTCTGTCAGTGGGACAGACTGACTTCTGATGCCTGAGGATAGAATAGCAAGGAAACCGGAAAGGGACCGGGGTAAAAAACACACAAGTTTGGCTGCTCACTGTTTGTAACAAAAACCAACCCTGAATCTAAATTAGCCAAACACACACGGGGGAGGGGGGGAGCTTTATCTAACTTAAGAATGGGAGGCATGCCTACAGAGTAAACATCCCAGACATGGAATGACAAAAAAATATATTTTAAAGTTGAAATAAGTTATAAGAAAAAAAAACTTGCAACCCTAGTGAATCAGTGAGATTGATTCTTTTAATGTTTGTATTTTAATGTCAGGGTTTCTCTTTGAGCTGAAAGGAGCTAAATTTCTGCTCAGTCTTCCGTTTTGAAACCTAAAAGCTGATCATTTATACGGATTATTATAAATGATTATATATTTGATTTGAATGTCTTTCAACTTTTAGCTACCATGCTAGTTTAAAAACTTAGTGTTTATAGCTCATTTGCTTTTACTTGTCAGTGTGCATTGCCTTAAACCTGGAGGTCCTTAGAAATCATTTAGCCATTGTGTGCTTTTTATACTTGTGTCTCAGAGCCAAGAGCTGAACAGACCTAAAAACAATTAAACTATAAAGACTGGTTGCAGGCAGTTCCTCCTCCTGATAGCAGTCATAATGTGGAATGATGACCCTGGGCTTGTTGTCACTCTTAGCAGCCACGAGGAAAATGCTTGAAGACTAAAAATAAAAGTTGGGATCCAGGCTCACACCAGTGTATGCAGCACAGACAGATGAGAGACTTCAACTCTGAATAAATTAATAGATGTGAAAATTCTGGTTTATCAATAATAATCTGATGCTGAATAAGTAACAAAGCCACATAAACCTGAAACCTAAATTTAAGAGATTGGGGTTTGATGGTTGTTCTTTTTTAAATATTTGAAGCAAAAAAGAGGAAATGCAAACTATAAGAGAAAAAAGGATGTTGTACATTCTTCTGCGCTTCATATACATCTGTGGAAACTCTTTGTTTTAACCAAACAAAGCAGAACTAGCATGAACCTCTCCTCTTCGCAGGTTACACTTCATAACTTGGAGCGTTTGTCAGGTTCAAAGCGTATATTCACAGATATTCCACCTGTGTGTTTACATTTGAAGAGTTCAGGGCCAAAGGTTGTTGTCCTCGACGGATTTAGCCCGTCTTTCGTTAGAGGTCTGTCTAAGGGCAAAACAGTCACATGGTGACAGTGTAATCCCGTCTCACATGCAGAGACTGTATCACTCTGCAGAGATGGCTGTGTTCGCTGCTGGCAACCTTGTGACTCACCTCAGGATGAACATGATGTTGTACTGTACACAAACAAGTAAATGTAGAAATAATGGAGCATAAAGTGAACACATATCTGACCAACAGCACATTGGACAGACCCAACCGCAAAGAACGACCTTTACTGCAGCTTAGATTTGTTTCTGTGATTAGCAGATTGCCGGATATATTTACTCAGCGTTCTCAGAGAGCTCCCTGTCTTCGACAAAGCTGACTAATACGACCACTGCTCGCTGTCTGTCCCCAAACTGCTAATACTTAAAGGGAGCGTGTAAGGCTTAATCCCATATTACCGTGGCTATGTTAAGTGTAAGCATCTGACTGTAACACTTCTAAGCAGAGCCTCCACGCAGAGCACGGAGATAAACAGAATTCCTATTTGATAAGCTCAAGCTGCAATCGGTCTTTATGAAAGTTTATAAGAGTTCTTATTGCCTGGTGTTTGAATTTGACACAACAGTGGAAATGTGGGGGAAATGAGTGTCTGCTGAAACCCTCTCATATCAAGGCAATCCAATAAAGAGATCTTCCAGGCGGGAACCTGTCGTTCAGTTAAGTGTGTTTAGGCCTGATGATGCCATTTCTTACATAATGGCTGGCTGGGACTACACTACGCCGGCGAAAGTCCCGAGTCTTTCTAACAAAATGTAAGCACAGGCTTTTTCTGTTGCGAAACAAGGACTGTAACTACAGTGCAAGGAAGAAAATTGTGCAAATTTTATATTGTGTGCGTCAGAAGCACCTGCATCTTTTTAAATGCTTATTTGTCCAGAAAATTATAAAAGTGGGATGTAAGCTACAGCAAAGACATGAAAGAGACAAAGCCTTTCAGGTCAGTCACTGGATAAGTATGGGCTTACCACTCTCCCCCTCTCTGTCTCTCACTAAGGTGGTAATCTCCAACTAATGGCAAATTAGGGTATTGGCAGTGACAGCAGCTGTGAGTTATGTCTGACACCTGCAAGGACATGTCAATACTCAGAGACAAGGTCACAAATGTGCAGGTCTGTCAGTCACAGAACATGGTTACAGATGATACCTTTAACGTCATGGTTAAACTTGATGTTATGATGATGGAATCATGTAAAATATCACAGAAATACAAGACGTGGTAAAGGTAGAGGTATAAAAGATCCTTTACTGGAACAAAAAACAAACAAACAGTTTTTCTCTTGTATTCTCCCTTACTGTTATTCTTTTATTATTTCATTGTGCCTTTCTTTTTTCTTGTTTAAATGACTGACAGAACCATACAAAATGATTTCTGAATGTTACATGTGCAAACGCTACATCTATTTTGAGGCAAATATATTTAATTTAATTTAATACTTTATGATTGTTCTCCACCACAGCTGAACGATGTGACAGCTGCTGTCGATATTCAGCAGCTTGTGATTTTATTTGTTGTCCATCCCTTCATGACAATCATGTACACATTTTCCGGTGGCTACTTTCAACAGGATAGTGCATGATGTCAGAAAGCTTAAATCATCCCAATCTGCTTTCTTGAACATCACAGTGAGGAACAGGTGATAAAGTATATATCATGGATGTGCAACCAACAAATCTGCACCAACTGTGTGGTGCTGTCATGTAAATATGGACGAGAATCTCTGAGGAACGTTTCCAGCACCTTGCAGAATCTTAGCCTTAAAAGACAGTTCTGAAAACAAAAGGCAGTCCAACATCAAAACTAGAAAGCCGTATCTAATAAAGTAGCTGGTGGGTATAAATAGCCAATATATTCTATATATTTGTTCAGATCAATTTTACTTTTGCAAACGTTGAATAAAGGACTTATTATAGCTGTTTTTTGTTAAACTTAAGTGAAATATATTTCTGCAAAGTAACTACATATCAAATACATATGACAGAGTAATACATATTATATTTACCACTGAAAAGTAATAAAACAGAGAATAATAAAGTAATAAAGTAAAGAAAGAGTGGCCTACTTTACACACACACATCTTATTTGCTCATCTTATCGGCCACCTGCAACCTCTTCCATCTGCTCCACTATATAAATGAATCCAAACATGTTAGCTACATGTGCAGCAGGAGAACACCGAGAGGAGCTTGTTGGAAAGGCGGGCAGGCAGATGGTGTGAATGACACAACTCTGCATGTTCTGTACACGTCATCCATGTAGCACCTGAAGTGGCATTAGATAATGAAACAGCGAAACCAAGTTGGGAGATAATGCCAAAATAAAATGTGGCAGTCTCTTGAGATTTTTGGTGCATGGTTAAGCTGATGTGCTTTAAACCATAACTATACTCTGCCTGGTTCTCACCAACTTGTTATTGATTGATTGACACCCACCTCTAGCCAATACCTTGTACTGATGTTGTGCAAAGGCCAGAAAGTGCAGCCATTTCTCCCTTTGCCTCGATGATTTCTGCCATTCCAGATGGCTCCAGTTGTCACACTGAAGTCTCGATGAGTCACAAGGTGGCATGACTAAAGAGCTGAGAGATTTCATCCCCTCATCCTCCCTTCAAGGTTTTTTTTAAAGGTTTGTACTGGACACATGACAGATATATGAGTCATAACTTGGATACGGAAAAAAACAATAAAAACAATAACTGTTTTGGTACAGGTCAGTGTGCTCCATAAAGGAGGAGTAGCCATTTGATGCGCCAGCATTCCAGTGCAGTGAAGTGGATTTGAAACGGAAATTATTATTAAAATTGCAGTTAGAAGTGCTTGATCATATCAAAACATGTTACTGAGAAACTTCCTAATGTCACACACCTCTGGTGAGGCTAATGAGCTGCATAAAGGTGCATACTATGCACCACCGTTAGACTCCTGAATCAGAAAACCCGATTCATGCTAGGTGTGAATGAGATCCACTGGTAGTAAAGTCCATTTGCAAACTACTCCAAATGATACTGTGACAAAGGGCAAAGGGAGAATCTGATAAATTGCTCAACAGGCTACAAAGAATGTTTTTGCTGCTGCGCTTACCACAACATTCAAGTTAGCTGAAAAAAACTAAGGGTTGTGTAATCCCTGAGAAACCCTAATCAGCACCAAGTCAGATAGCCGTGAGTTAGCCATCTGTTACTGGCCTTAAAGGTGACTTTCTCAACCAAAGTAATGCCCGATTTCAAAACTTCAAAGGTAACCTCCATGGTTAAACTACAGTAACAATCAGGGGATTGCCAAAGTCATTAGGATTCATTCTCCATGTATAGGGCTCTGTGGGCTTGTCCGCTGGCTAATTTTTTTAATGAAATGAGTGAAAAGTAAGTGAAAACTTTCCACTACTGGTTTCTCTGAAAGAAAAGTTCTTCAATCTCACCGCATCAAAGAACAATTCACTGAATAGCTGTTTAATTATTTTGATAAAAACCAAAGATTTTTATTTACACCTGGGTCAGCAGGTACACAGCACTTAACCCACCTTGATATCCCTCCAGTCAAAAGTCAGATTTAGCTAGTACCAGGCAGTCTCGATCAGAGTTCACGGTTTTCAGGCACTGGCTTGTTGAGGTTTGCTGACTGTGGAGATAAATGAACATGTGAACGTGTGAAGTTCCAGTGCTGAACAGTCTTCAGGGAAAGTGAGGATAGTTCTTTGAACATATATATATTCTTGTTGGGCCGTGAGTACACATCCATTGTCTGACATTGTAGGATTGTACTGAATGTATTTTTCCATTCACGACTAAGACCAAGTTGCTTAGGAACAACACGTAAAGCTTTACAAAGGGAAGTGCTGGCTTAATAACTGCTTGTATTGTGTATTCTAGTCTTTTTCAGCAAACTAAGCCTTTAAGATACTGGCTGGAAGCCAAGGGTTTTGTTTTCTAAAGGATACCCCTTAGCCTTTGGTGTGAACGGCACTTTAATGTGTCCTAACACGTCTTCAGTAAGTTGACGCAGAGTTTTGTCTTCAGTTTTTGGACAAGAAGCTTAATGCGCCCACCGGGATGTGAATTGTAAACTATAGAACAAGTACAGTAACTGACATACACACATATCTAAATCACAGCTAGCACAGTCATGTCTAAGTTGTTTACAGCCCTTCTTGGCACTGTTGAGAACTCGTGATAATGAAGCCATTTGGAAAAACAGTAACACAGTGCCATTAAGAAAAGGTTCCCATGAGTTTGAAGACCCCGATGAAGGAATTATTTGTTTCCCACAAATAAAAGGGTCAGTGAAACAACAATTCTGTGGTGAAACTCACAGCAACGGACCCAGTTTAGTGATAATCTTGAGTAATGGCGCCATCTTCAGGTGCCTTAGGTGTCTTAATTTGCTCCTCTAATCAAAGAAATGTACAATGACATTTTTTGTTAATGAACGAATGAAACAAGTGGAAAGGAAAGAGTTTGTTTCCTTCTTTTATTTAAGGCTGGATCTAAAACCCAGCAAACCTCTTCTTAGCAGTAATACTATCTATCCCATGTTATTATGGAGTAAAAAAATGTTTTGTCTTATTTTTTTCTAAGGAAAAGGAGAATACATCAGGTCACATTCACCCCAACAGCTCTGTGAGGCTGTCCTGCAAAGCAATGCTGAAATAGACTCGAATGTAACTTGCGTGGCCAAAGAAGTCACCACCCAGATTTAACTATGCAAAACTAAATCATGACAGCAGCACAGTGGTGTTGTGGTTGCCTCATAGCAAGAAGATCCTAGGTTCAAATTTCTGTGTGTAGTTTGCATGTCCTCGCCGTGTCCACATTGGTTCTCTCAGTGAGCTGCAGCATCCTCCCAGAGTCCAAAGACATTCATGGTGATAGGTTAACTGGTCATTCTAAACTGAATGTGAGTGTGAATGGTTAGCCCTGCTGTAAGCTGGTGGCCTGCTATAGCTGTGCCCCGCCTTCCATCCTTTCACAGCTGGGATAGGCTCCAGCTCTCCACCACGACCCCGTACTGGATAAATGGAAGAAAATGGATGGGTGGAAATATTATTGATGGCACTCGAATGTTCTCTGTATTAGCTTAAACTGTGTGATTTATTCGGTGCTGAGTGGAGCTGGCAGGAATGGCACTGGATAAAATTTAGAAGCAGGTGAAAGGTCAGAGAACTCAAATTTAGTGGTTACTGCTCACCTACTAAACAACAAATTTAATTTAAAATCCATCCTGTTGGTTATTGATAATCTCCAGCCCATAAAAAAGGAAAAGAAATCACACGTGTTGAAGAAACTGAAGAAAACAATACTCTTGCGTGCAATATTGTGTTTTATTGGTAAAATTCAGAGTCAGTTATTTTCTGGTACACATGCTAGGCGACGGATTTCTCATGTTAAAATAAAGTGCATTACTGTGTTAGAAGGGGTAAGTATTCATGCCGGAGAAATGTCACTGTTCAAACAGCGAGGCAAACTACAGCAGCGTAATACAACTAAGTTAATATTTAGGTGCGTCTGCACATTAAATATGGCATAAAGCAATATTCTACGTAACACCAAACAAAGGGATCAGAAGAAGATTCAATTATCTTCTGGATAAAGCGAACGTAAGCTTTTTTTTGCCAATATTTCTCGAGTGTGAAAGTATCAATTTAACCAGCTGCCTTTTTTTTAAAACGTAAAAATTATATTTAATGAAGTTCAGTAAACTTGTTTATCATTTTTTTAAACATTCAAATTCTTGCACACGACTTCCATCTAAATTAAACACACATGTTAGCAGTCCAAAGACATTTTGTATTCTGTTGTAAAACACATGATCTCTTCAGAACCCATTTTGCAAAATATGTTTTGTCACAGTTGGTATGTCTCTCAGAAAAACGTTAAACAGTCACAATGAACAGCTCTCTGTACATCTGCACCAAACATAACCAGCTCTTTTCAAATATATATTCTATGCAATATGCTGAAAATAAAATAAAAACTGCAAACATACAAATGCATATGTTTTTTTTTCCCACTTTTGTTTTACTAGAAGTGCTTGTTACCTCCACTTTCACTGAAGCTGCATCACAAACCTGCAGACCTCTCAGCAGTCAATATTAATCCTCGCCAGCAGCTCCTCCAAGGCTTCCAGTTTCTGGTTAGCCTCCTCGATTGCACTGTACGTCTGCACGTTGCTGGCGATGTGGTAGCGGATGTCGTCCACCAAGGGGACCGAGTCCGTCTCTTGGCGCTTCTCTAAAGACGCGGCGTCCTCTTTGACCATCTCGGCAAACTCTGCTTGCTCCACCAGCTGTGATGGGACGAATGCAAGAGGTAGACAGTTGTGAATTCTTCCTAATGGAGAACTCAGGGGATGCTGACACACTTTTAAGGAAAAATAAGCTCTAGTTCTGAAACAGCAACAAAAATATTATAAAATGGTCACAGAGATCAAAGCATCATTAATGATTGGCATTTGGGCATTTTCGACTGGTTGTTAACACAAACATCTAATTAGCCAATCAAACTCCAACAACTCAATGCATTTAGGTACCTATAATCTGGGAAATAATTATTTGATCCCCTGCTGAATTTGTGAGTTTGACTAGAATATAATATGAGCATAAACAACAGCACAGATACAATGAAGAACTACGACCCACTGACAGTGGGACACCGTCACTGCCACGCACCCGCTCGATGATCTTGGCCATGAACTCTGTGCACTGATCTTCTAGCCGAGAGAGACGGAAGAGCTTGGCCGTCTTCCACATGTGCAGAACGTTTTCCTCGCATATCGTCTTAGCCAGCGTCTTTCCACACAGACGCTTAAGCCCCGGCAGCAGATACATGTCAGCCACACACAGCACGTCAAACACGTTTTCCGTCATTAGCTGGACATGCAGAGAAACCAGCAGGGAGAATATTATTATCACGAGAATTCAAAACAGCAATACCAATGTTGTTTAATTCTTCCTCCCCTTGGATGCCTTGTACATATAAATCAATATCTTTAGTGACACTTATTTAAGTGTCAAAACTTACGATTAAGGTACAGGTGAGGTTGTCAAACGAGTTAAGAAATTTCTATATGACAGTGTGAGATCACTGGTGAGCATTTTTTCAGAATTTGTCTGCTTCTGAGACAAAATGTGCCGTCACTTGTGGATTTTAATGCTCTAATTCCAAATATGACAATTAAAATAGCTAATTAGTGCCCAGTTCCATGTCTCCCATTTTAATCATAAATTCTAAGCTTATAGCAGCTTTATGTAATAATAAAAAAAAACTGGCCCAGATGTGTGGAAATGAGCTGTTGTGACACAGAGAAAGTCTAACTAATCAACCCAGATCTCTTTTGCCTAGGATATTACAACATGTAAATATATCTGTTTTATTACTTGACTGCATGTCTGTTTATGGATGCCTCCACAAAAAAACCACAGTGAATTATTTAACAACGGAGGGTGCCAGCAGAGGAAATGCAAATGCTGTATGCATTTCACTGGTACAAGTTCTGTGAGTTACGTGTCTTTCAACAGCATACTGGAAGAAAATGTGAAAAATACTACTAATAGGACTTTTTTACATTAGAGATCTTCTTTTAGCTGCTCCCTCTAGGGGTCACCACAGCAGATGATCTGCCTCTATTTCACACCAACCTTCATCTACCTCCTCCACGGTCTTCATCTTTGTCTCCTGATTGGCAGCTCTATTGTCAACATCCTTTTTTGCCCACGAGGCAATTATGATTTTATGAATTGTAGTTCACATCAGGCCAAATTAATAAAAAAAATTTATTTAAGAAGATGAAAGTAAAAATTAGGACCTTCCCCTATTTTAACCAAAATTGTACTAATTTCTGGTTTCAATTAAGATTTTTTTTTTAGTCTTGGAGTCGAAAACTAGAGCCAACCAACAGTTTTACGCATCACATTCAGTTTCACCGACCCAAAAATCTGTCTAGTTTGACAATATTTATTTCATAAGCACTTTCGCCGTAAGCCTCTGTATCCACTATGGCTCTGATGTTGCCATATCAATACAGCAAAGCTTCTCTTACAATATGATGAGAAATCCTCACCAGGATCACAGTTGTTCAGGTATTTAACAATTAAGCTTTACTACACAGGTTTGTCTGTGTTTATAATCGGGGTTTGTTTTCAAAGATCCTTTTTTCCTAAATAAAAAAGTGCGGAATGATTTATTAGGGATGCAAACATCAAAGAAAGAATGTGCACAAACCTCAGTGTCATCTGTGTAGATGTAATACATGATGTGGATAAAGATTTCATGCGAGATGTTGTGTAAAGTAATCACTGGGGTGCTGGGCTGAGACTGGAGCTGCTCTCCCTCACTGAAGTGGTCCTCCAGTAGGGCTTTAAAATAATCACTACGTCCACAGAAAAATGCCTGGAGAGAGACGCACAACTGCACTTCAGTCATTCACATTAATGTTTATGCTGCGGTGGTGTAGGGGTCTGCACTGTAACTGAGAAGACACTGTGAGAATTTTCTCATCCGTACCTTATGGCACAAGAAATCGTAACCATCGACTCTGAAGCAGATGTCGGGATAAGTAGGGAAGCGGTCGACTCTGTTAAAGGGAAGCTCACCAAATCCAACCTAAAGAGAATCAACAGGAATGAATGCGGTGTTCAGCTAAAATATTTATTTTACTGCCATGATGTCCTCACCCTTAATTCAGTGGGCAGCGCACAGTCTGCTAACTGAGCCATCTCCTCCTGAAGTTGACAGCTGTGAGGCTCGAGGGTGAGAACTTTCACACAGATTCCCGGTTTATTGGACACTTTGATATGAGGAGAGAAAGAAAACAAGACAAGATGGAAAACTCATCATTAGTGGGCGAAAAAAACAACAGCTCTAGGCTACGTCCACACTAGCCCGGATAGATTTGAAAATGGTCGTCTGACAACGCTCCGCATCCACACTATCATTATCAGTCGTTTTCACAGAGTTGCGCGTCCACATTGAAACGGCTGGAAACGCTTGCGTTCCAGTCCTGCGCATGTGTGAAACGCAAGAATATTCAACCCTGCCTCATTTCTGTCTGCCGTTTATTTACTTTCCAGCTCTTTGAAACGTCCCAGCAAAATGTTGAGGAAAAGCACCGAGTTTTTTAAATGGACTAACAATGAGGTGGAGTTGTTGCTGCGAATAACACAAAGGTCCAAATTCGCAAAAGCGAGTGAGAATTAAAGAATCTGAAGAAAAGCTATTTGGAGCACGTACAAACTGATATTAATGGTAAATGGTAAATTGCCTGTATTTGTATAGCACATTCAGTCAACACATCCAGTCATCCACCCAATCACACACACATTCACACACTGGTGATGGCAAGCTACATTGTAGCTACAGCCGCCCTGGGGCGCACTGACAGAGGAAAGGCTGCCGGACACTGGCGCCACCGGGCCCTCTGACCACCACCTGTAGGCAACGGGTGAAGTGTCTTGCCCAAGGACCCAACGACCGAGACTGTCCGAGCCGGGGCTCGAACCGGCAACCTTCCGATTACAAGTCGAACTGCCAACTCTTGAGCCACGATCGCCCATAATCTTTAATAGGGTTGTCAAAATTGAGAGCAAACAAAACAACTGCTGTATAATACAATCCGCTATCTTAGTTTAATAGGTCACATGATTGCATCGCATGACTAACATGTGTCATCGTTTTCGAAAAGGCTCCGGGTTCGCTGTCCACAGTGCGATGCGAAAACGCCATTTTCAAATGTATCCGCTTTGGAAAGCGTTTTCAAAATTCTGCGTTTTCCTTGACTGAAAACGCCGTCTCAATGTGGACGAAAGGAGAGAAAAAGATGCGTTTTCAAATAAAAACGTATTAGTGTGGACATGGTCCTAGATAAAAACATATGGGATTAAAAGGTGGTCTGGTGTTTTGAGGCTAAGTGGAAAAACTGCATTACATCAGGAATATGCAATCTTGAGCCACTCCTTTTTTATATATTTTTCTAACGAAAGCAGAAATAGGTCCAGAGATTTATTGAAACATGTGCAAACATGCAATGGAAATACAGTATTTAAGGCGAACAGAGCTGGAACGAGCTTAAAAGTCAATATTTAGTATGACTACCTTCAACAGCATGAAGTCTCTTAAGCAGCTTTCTTGTAATCTCTTTGTCTTCAGGAATAGTTCTCCAGGCTTCTTGAAAGACAAAGCTGTTCTTTGGATGTTGCTTGCCTTTTGTTCAGTTCTCTGTCAGGATGATCCCACACTGCTTTAATAATGTTCAGGTCCGGGCTCTGGGAGTGCTCCACTGTGTTTTATCATCCAGGTGTGCTTTTACTACGCTGGCAGAGTTTTTTGGGCTCATTGTCATGATCCCAAAAAACCTGAGAGAGACTTTAAGAAAGCCTGAAGAACTATTGCTTAAGACCTCTTTAAAAATTACAATAAAAGAGAAATGAGGGGTGTCTTAAGACTGGCTTAAAGTTGTACGTGCATTACTCAAGTAAATATAAATAAAGAGTTCTGCCTTACCAAATTCATACACTTGTTTGCATTTATTCTCCAGCTCTTCTATGAGATCTGCCATTTTGCACTGTTTAGCCAGTCGTCTACTGTCCTCCACAAGACTTATATCAATATCCATCCGTCCTGAAACAGAGATAAAAAAACAACATTTTCTTACTAAGATTTTTGCATGTTCTAAAAATATTACATTAAATACAATCCAGCTATCATCCAAGCATGCTTTCTACAACATTTCATTAAAGAGTAGCGTGTGCAATTTCTTCTTAAAGATCAAATTATTTTACCATTATTTATTTATATCCCAAAAGCAGATTCGATAACTCCTCAATCACGATGTCATGAGTCACTGGACATTGTAGACATCCACGGTCACCACTTCATGCATAATGCACCTTCTATGTGTATGGACGTGTGCAGGTATATGTATACAGATGTATGTACATGTGTGTGTGCGTGTACATGTCTATAATTATAGATATCTGTTACTTACATAGGAATAGTAGTGGTAGAATAGTTACATTTATGTCTTGCATATTTCCACAACCATAGCCATAATCACATACTGTGTATGCTATCGTTGTATATAGTGTATTATCGTACTTATTTTATATTCGTTTGTATTTTATTTGTATCTTTTGCATTTTCCTTCTGCCAAGCGTTACCTGAGCTGATTTCCCCACCATGGGATCAATAGTCTTATCTTATCTTACTTGAGGAAAAAACACACTTTATTGGAAAGAGACATGCTACTTGTCCAATGGCTCTGTATTCAGTTTGCATCTTAATGCAGTGCACAGCTACACTAGCAAGTTTGTTTTTTGCTTTATGTCTTTGTGCATGTATTTGATTGTTTTGTGTAAATGACTGAGTTAAAAAAAATCATAGGGAACAGAAAATGGAGCCTACTTCTTTATTATTAAAAAAAACTAACATCCTACTATTTTGGAGTTTCTCATTATTTCATATAGTAAATCTTTGCTATCGGAACATTTTGTTCCCCCCTTTTTTTTAAGTGGATTCTATTCTGCAGGGATGGACTTGTCACTTTCACATCAGGGAACTGCCCAACAACACCGGTTTCTCCTGTACGATACATGGAAGATAAGCTGGTATATTTTTCACCCACCTGTGTAGAAATATTGTAGAATGGCTCCAAAGGCAGCAGGATTGATCTGAAATCAAAACAGTTTTTATCCATACAGTATAACTAAAAATTGTGAATTACACACGGTGATATAACAGGACACTAATGAAAACATATAGATTTACCAATGGGTGCTTGAGGTTGATCAAGTTCTTCCCTTTCCATTTGGTCTCAAACATTTCCGTGAAGTACTCCGAGCGAGCACTGAGAACACATCGGTGTGCTAGAAACGTTTGTCCGTGAACCAGGAATTTGACATCACTATACTGACCCTGCTCTAGCAACCTAAAGAAAAAACCCAGAAATGTCTGGATTAGACAAACGTACTATAACATCCTGTTATTGCTCTTATTTTCTTGTTTCTTTTCGACATAAAAATCATGACCCTTACATGTGCAGAAAGTAGTTGAAATCCTCCCGCTGCATGGCGCGGATGCTTACACACTTGTAGTCTTTGAGCAGGCGTCGAACAGAGTCGCTCAGGGAGCCATACATGCATCTCTCGCCATCAAACGTGTTGGCTTCACACTTGGCACCTAAAAAAGAACAAATGAATAAATGAAATCAAGAATTTCAAAGCCTAGAATGATACAACAGAATGTGTCAGAGCAGTTCTAAAGCACAGCACATCAGTTTAATACTGTGTTATTTGATTATGACTGATCGTGACTTACCACTAGCCAACAGGTACTGGACCAGCTCCTCGTGACCGCAGAGACAAGCATAATACCTGAAGCACACAAGTGTTTATATTAAAAGCAGTTATGATTATGATGCGGCGTTGATGGGAGAATTACATCAGCTGCCTATACTGTACTTACAACGGAGTGCTGTCCCATTTATCTTTTACATTGAGGTCAACATCTCTTTGTTCAACAAGGTATCTAGGCAAAGAGCAGAGAGGTTACAGTGATGCGCTGCGATAAACACAGACACGACTCGCCATACAAAACGCAAAGATTTAAATAAAAATAAACAGATACATACGTCACACAGGAAGAGGAGGGTATATACAAATGATTTTATTGATACTAATAGAATTACTGAATTCTGTTTGATTAATTAATCCCCTTATTCATTCTAATCAATTTGAAAAAGCAGCTTCTATGCTTGAGATTGAACCACTTTCATGACTATGACATCATTCTTTTGCAAAATCATTTGCATTTATTTATTACAGTACTAATAAGTAAAACTGAAAAACTTGGAGGCATGCAGTTCTGATGGCTTGGATAATTAGGCTGGCTCATATTTGACTCTGGCATACTTTGGTATACAGAGTATTTTATGTTCGACTTGATGATTGCATTGTTGCAAGAAGCCCAGGTCCTGTGGCTGCAAAACAAGTCCAAATCATCACCCCTTTATCCCAGTGCTTGACAACTAGTATGAGGTGTTTGTTGTTTTTGATTTTCTGCTGTACATTATGGTCTAAATATGGTCATCTGTCTAAAGTACATGGCTCTAGAAGTCTTATTGATTGTGCAATGTTTATTTCTGTAAGCACTACACAGTCTGAACCTATGATAAATTTGCTGGGGCGTCAACTGCAACATTCTGTTAACACACGTGAATGCTCCAGACCAGCAAACTGCTAAAACCTCTAAAATCTTCATAGAGCTCCTCACACTTGCTGGTGATCAAATTATCAAGTGTACTCAATTACCAGTGCCTGGTTGCTATTTGGCCTCTTAATTCCTATGGAAACACAGGACTGCAATGAATCCAATGAAAACTTTCTAGTACACATGACTGTACAGACACGCCCCCTTTATTGGACTCGGCAACAATTGGTTTATTTATTCATTGTAACCACTGATGATTCCTTCGATCAGCTAAGCATAGTTTTGCTGTCCTGTCAAGCTGTTTCCTCGTAATTCTCGGGGTAACTATCCTATAGCAGGAGACTAGATATCCGGTTGAGCATCCGACACTGATACCTAGTGCCATCATTACGTCTGGACACCGAGGAGCTGACCTACACAATTAGCTACAGTTACAAACTGGCTCATCGTGGCTCCTGTTAGCAACACTGCCTTCTGTGGTTAACTCCCGTTTATTTGCATAACACTGAAGTTAAACTGCAAGACTGCATTGTAGAAAAAGCCAAGCAAAAGCTAAAAGCTAGCCCAATCTATGCTAGAACTCTCACCGGCAAACACAGTAAAGTTAAATAAGTTCTCATCGAGCACACAAGCCATAATAAGCTCAGCAGAGCTGATGGTTACCTGACTCTACAAATGTCGCCCTTTCTGCAACTACTAAACAAATCGTACACATCCATAATCGCCGCGGTGTTTTCGGTCCTCTGTAATGCATTGAGACGGCCTGTCTACCGGACAGGTGAGTGATGGTTTGCTGTAGCTTCAGAGTTTTGCTCGGTGAACGCTGAGAAAGTTGTCACCGTTGTTTTTTGTTGACAAGCTGTGCGGGGTCCTCGGTGTTTTGGTCGAAGAGGTCCAGCAGTCACGTGACATCAGCGTACACTTCACAAACGTAAGGGAATAACTGCAAAAACGGCAGCTATATGATATTCTTTGTCCGCACTACTAAATCCTTTTTTACTTGTGAGTCACATGAATAGAAATATTTTAAAAGTTTTACAATGAGCTGATAATCCTAACCACAGAGGCGTAACTTGAACAAGTAACAACCCGTGCTCAAGATATAAAAGCTGAATTTCCGAGCTTACGCCGTTAACATGAACGGTACACGTCATGCCGTCACATCGTTCGTTTATGTGTGATTTAAACAAGTGGTAAAAATGCAATTAAAATAGCGCCTTTCGCTCTTGTTAAAGTACATTCTTTTCATCAGGTTAAGCAGCTGGCAGAAGATGTTTCATTCCGCTATTGGACCAAAGAACTACGAGACAAACCTTGCCCTATTTTCTTGCTCTTAACCAGGGGCGATTGCTAAGCACCCCCAAAGATTTCTTACTTTTTTTTGACAATATTTGCTGTTTGTGTGACACACTACTAAAAATATAAAAAGCAGACAGTACTGTACTTGTTTGAGACGTAACATTTTAACAACAAAAGTATAGATAACCCTCCCTCCCCCCCCTCCCAAAATGGTTTGTTCCAGCTCTCCCCTGCTCTGTCTATAGCCAGAGCGGTGGTGGCTGAGACGCAGCGGAGCGGAGGTGTAAGTGCCTGGCTTAAAACAGGACATGTTAGCTGCATTTAACCTTCAGTTACTCTTTATATAGTTGGTAGGAGTCAGACCATGTTTATTTTTAGCTGAAAAACATTACACCAGGTAACCTGCAGTGTTGAAAACGTGTTTTCCGACGATGTTTGCTACCCTACAATCCGTCCTGCTTTGTAGTAAATTCAGCGACATTTGACCGTCCTGTTTCTAACATTGAAATGTATACAGCCTATTTAAAATCTAAAACTTTAAATTCTCCGTAGCCTGCTGTTGTTACCACTGTCCTGTTTGAAATGGATACTAACTAGCTAACTGACTGAATGCCCATTAACCTTATAACTAGTGATGGGCAGATGAAGCTTCATGAAGCACTGAAGCTTTTCATCCAATTGGTTCACCCCAGCGCAAAGCTTCTTGAAGCTTCATTTGCTCTAGTAGGACACCTACTGGACGTAAAAATATTAGTTGGCATGAATTTGAAGAGTGTGGCCTTTTGCACACAGCCTGTAAATGTCAACAACAAAAGGAGTGTGTAAAACATCTATATTGTAGTGATGGCAGTATACTTTGTATATTTATGCTGGCAGTATGGAAAATGATCATTTGGAAATGCTTAAAATGGAAATGATCATTTACTGTGAGGTGAGGTGTGGTTGGGGTGTGGACAGTGGTTGTGCTTTTGTAACGTTCAGGTATGGACAGCTACACACTGAGGCTTTGAGCCTCAGTCCTGCCCACATTTTATTCTGTAAAAACTAAATTTTCACTGCTTTTATGACCTTTTTAGTGGGGAGAACATAGCTAGGATTTAATGATTTAACAAATCTTTTAAATCCTTTGTCCTCCACAATGCTAAATGGCTGGAAGTCCTCAATCACCATGCTAACCAGGTCTTCATCTATTTGAGATTGTTCTCCTGAGGAAAGACAACAAAAACAAAGCACAAATATAAATATCACACACGTCACTTATTGCATTGTATAATACTGTTATATCATTTAGTAACATTACTGCATGCTATATTATCATGGCATTTGATGGTTCACCTGGTCTTGCTCCACAATCGGTGTTTCCCCTATTCTCATGCAGAGCTCTGTAGTGCCTAAGCATGGATGAGGTGTTGTTGTTATATCCCAGCTCCCTGGCACAAACACTTCACCTTGTACAAAAGTAAAGACAGCTTACCATATGTTTTATTGCACCATCAGTATTATGAAAATACATCTTCTGTAGAAATTTACATAACTTGTTGGGAGGAATAAGATCAAAATGTTCCCACACAGGGGAGGGCATCCTCCTCTTCTTAGCTGGCTCCATTCTCTCCTGACTTTCTCTCCTCACTCTCATAAACCTCCAAACTCTCTCCAAACTGTCTCTAACTCTCACTAACCGCAACTCTCCATCAAACACCTACATTTTTGAATGAAGTCTGAGGGGTTCATATCGCTGTCATATCTCGCGGCAAAGTTTGAACCGCTTCATGAACCAGTCACGTGGTACAGCCGGGCAGCGAGGCTTCGGACGTCATCATTTTCAGCTCCTCCCATAAATGAAGCAAGCCTCGATACGCGCTTCGCGGAAACGTCCCCTCAATTACTCGACACACGCTTCGAAGCCTCGATACAGAACGTCACATCACTACTTATAACTCCTGTTGCGTGTGCGCGTGCGTGCGTGTGTTTGTGTACAGAGAGACAGCCAGGTTCATAATGGATATGAGGAAGTTTTTTCAAAAAAAGAAGCCACATTCAGGTAAAAGTGTAAAATCAAATGATCCGTCAATCAAGAATAATGTTGGATCAGTGTTTCAATATTTATCTTTTATTAGATGTTCATGTGGTTTGGTTATTTGCCTTTTGGTTGAAAGTAAACTGAGAGAGGACTTTTTTATTAGTGATCTTAATAGTATTTTTTCATATTAATTTAATTTATCATCTTATTGAATACAATCTATTTGTGTATGATTGTCAGTCCAAAGAGGGAGAGAAGAAAGAGGTGAATGTGAGGAGAAGGTCAGGAAGAACCAGGTAAGAAAACAGACAGGGAACAGTGACAGGCACAATATAAACTGTTAAACTGATAAAGACAAAAAACCTGATTTTACTCACAATCTGGAAGTTGTGTCCTCCCTGTATTAAAGCTGCTATACAGAATCTGCAAAATAAACTGGGTTGAAACATTTTTGACCCTCTTTAACAACATTCCAATATAACATTGAAATTGATTGGAGAGATTAAAATTAATGATATATTTTTATGTGGTTCAGCCACAACTCTACTAAAACCTCAGCCAGTAATAGGTAGGCCAGCTTTTGGACCATCCAGTTGTCTGTATGACTGCCGCAGTACATATATCACATTTGCACACTATCAGAAAGTGCCAAACAGCCCTGGTGGAGTGAGGAGCTGTAAAGAGAAGCAGAGTGCTCTGTGTATATTCTAAAAATGTTTTAAGCTTGTTTCAAAGATTCTGTACAGCAGCTTTAAATGTTTTCCAAAAGCACACATACACTTATCAGTGTTTCTCAAACTTTTTACAGTGTGTACCACCTGATAAAAATGTCAAGCTCTCCCAAGTACCACTATGAAAGCATGAAACTCATAAATCTTACAACACAAAATTAGTCTTATTAAATTAGTAAAATTAGTATCTGCAGTAAAGATTTTTTCATACATTGTATACATCTACCACAGGCAAAGTTGCCTCCTTTTTTATAGTTTTTATTAATATTTTGTAATAATTTATTTGTAACAATTTATTCTGTTTTGGGAGTGTTTTTTTATGTATCTGTATTATATTATACATACACATTAAAAGTTAATCTCTGTCCAAAAAATGCACTCAGTTTACTTCTTACTCACTATGAGCATCATTCATTATTCTCCCCCAGTAATTCAGGTTAGGATATGTATTTTTTTTTTTTTTTTATTCCAATCCATTCTTCTTTTGCAGCATTTAAATAACCTTGATCAGATTTGATGATTTTGTTACAGACTTTTCAAAAAAGTGTTTTGCTTTTCTTTCACAAATGTGGGGATTAAATTGTGTTAACATGTACAAAACAGTGATGTCATGTTTTGTGACGAGGACCCAGGCACAGAGAGACTTGATGAATTTAAGAATCTTATGATTTAACAAAGAAATTTGCAGACTTGCACAGAGATGGTAAAATTATGATGACTGATAACGGAGATGAAGACAACAGACGATGAGGACAGGGAGGATGCAGGGGTTTAAATGCACCAATGTGACAGTCAGAGAGAACTCGGGACAACATTTAAGGATGCAGGGACTGACAGAGACAGGTTTATCTTGCCTGGCTGGGCAGCTCTCTGGGTGCTCAGCACCCCCAAAGCTCTGATCCTAGAATCGCCCCTGCTCTTAACTAGGCCAAGCCAAGGCATACAAGGCCACAGTGCTGTGTCATGCAGTTCAGTAACAGACAGAGGCAATACGCGCATTACACGCATATTTATTTATTTTGTATTGTACTGTATGTCACAATATTAATTCAGAATCCAAAAAAAAAAAAAACTTGGTTAAGCTTGGTTATTTCTCCATCTGGTATTTGGCAAGCTTTTGTTTTATTATGCAGATGATAAGTTGAAGTTTTTGTCAACATGTCACCCTGTACTCTCTGGGAGGAGAAAAAACACAATAAACACACTTTAACAGAAAAGTGTGTGTGTGTGTGTGTGTGTGTGTGTGTGTGTGTGTGTGTGTGTGTGTGTGTGTGTGTGTGTGTGTGTTCGTGCAGTAGATTGACGGTTCTGAGTTACTTTCTCACTTCCTGTTTTCACTCTTATTAAAAGTAAGATGAAAATTACTGTAAAGTTGTTTTCTTTTAACAACATTGAATAAATGCGCTTTGCAAAGCCTGATAAGAAAGCTGGCTAACTGTGCAAGTGAACAGACTCAACCCTATCTTTAAGACAGAGGAGAATCTGAAGGATTATAATCAAATATCCTGAAGATAAATATGAAAACATGCATTCAAAATTACTCTCTATGCAAATTGAACGGAAAGTCAGCAAATACAATCAGGTTATCTGTTTTAAGATTGTGTGCTGAGGCTTATCAAACAATAAAACTGTTGTAAAATTGTTCATAGTCAGAAAAACAATATCTAAAATAAAATTGCCTCTTTTCTTCCTGATCATCAGGGAAACACGAAGACATTACACGCTACTGAAAAACTTTAACACTCCTACTGTTCACACACAGATTTCTGAGGGATTTTCCAGGGATGGCAATGCTTTTTCAGAGAATCGATTTCGGATCAGAAATCGCTGATTTCCTACTCGCTGATCTCTAATCTGGAACATAATCTGCTCTGGAGCAGGTTATGTTACTATGGCAATTTACAGAGATAACAAGTGAACCACCTTCACACTAACCCACACAAACCCAGGGTTAACCCTGAGGTTACCCGGAAAAGACAAAATCCAGTTCTGTAATACAGTCTGTGGTCCATGTAACCAGTTTGTTTTTGATCGCAGATCAAAAGGTTGTTGAGATATTAACTCAACTCCAATTTTAATTTGCTGTTACAAAACATAGAAACACTAAGACCCGGTTTTTGTGTGCACCAGTTTTGGTAAAGATTGTTGCTCAGACAGTTCAAATTAATTTCAAACATCATAGTTGGTCTAGCTATAGACCAGTCTGTAAATACAAGTTAAGCTTTATTAGGTAAAATAAACAAAAAACAAAAGCTGAACTCGGGCTTTGGACCAAAAGATTCTAAGTGTTAGTAAAATCAGTTCATTATTGCTGTTATTTATATACAATAAGAAAAGTGAAGATGTCCCAAAGCCCCATCCTTTTAAAATTTGATGTAAGATTTCATGACCTTTTGTCACCCCAAATGTATAGATCAGTTACAAAATCTTTAAAGCAGATGTATGTGAGAAACCACTGAATTCATGACACACTCAGTTCAAAAATGAAAACTGAATTCAAAAATGCCAAATTCCTTCACAGAGGCTACACTGCACTAAAACATCAAAACAAGAATAACATCTAATCACAACAAATGTGGGGCGTAATTTTAAGTTCCAACTGAAAGCAGTGATTTGCAAATTACCTTTGGCCTGTATTGCACTGAGAATGTTTCGTCACACAGATATGACTGATTCTGATACATGCAACAATGCAAATATTGGGACAGGCGAGTATATGTCACTATTCTTTATTATATCCACTCTTTTTCACAATGCTAAATGACATTTAAGGGTCAAAAACACCAAGAGATCCAGTGATTCAATTGTTTTTATTCTTCCCGCAAAGATACCTTCTCTATTGAATAGAAGTGTTGACGGGAGGCAGGCAGGTGCACACGTCATGCCTTTTACGCAGCCATGCCTTTGTGATTCATGCAAAACGCAGTTTGCATGAAGGGAGTACGTTGGTAGTTTGCTCCAAAATCCTGGATTGCTTTTCAGTGTACTGGTAAAACTTATTACTATTACTATTACTTATTATTATTATTTTACACACCCTAAGTAGCGAACAGTCCAAAACACTTCCTGTTCTTTCATTAAGGAGCACTGTTTTAAGAGACTTCACAGTTTTCCTCATGTTTTATCAGCGTGCTGACCTCAGCAGTTTGGTGTATCAGCAGTCAGATACTATGTAATTTACCCTCATGCTAACTTGTTTGGAAATGCAGTGTAAGTTTGACACACTGCAAAAGAAAAAGTTCTGTAAACTTGACTCCAATAACATCCTCTGTAGTTACATTCTGTAAGTTAAACATATTCCCCTGCTCACACAAGACACTAAACCTGATAAACCTGCTGCAGTCTGCTGTAATTAGCATGTCACACTGCATCAGACTCATTCAACAAACAGATCCACGGTTAAAAATGACTCATACATACTGCTGATGTCCCAGCAACTGACTAACATGTACACACACAGACCTAACTCCTTGTTCTGACTGAACCAGGTACCATAAGCTTCAGTAGGGGCAAAGATTGACCTGTGTTATGAGTTTTAAAGTAGAGAATATAGGGCTCTCTTTTAAATGCATCTACATCATCGACCTGGTCATCCTTATACTGATAGCAATCGATAAGGTCGACCACATCGTCCCTTCCAGCAGGACAAAAAAATTATTCTATAGAGCTGTTCAGCTTTATGTGGGATTATTTGAGCTTGCCTGTACAGAAACAGGAACTGTTCCTTGTTCCTTGCTCCTTCCCAGACGGGTACTGAGCTGCTGAGCATAGTGATGGGTGGTGCTGACCCTGAGATGTAGACAACAGTAAAAGTAAGCATACTTATAGGAAGAGGCAGTTTTACTTTAGTCAGAAAATCTTTTTTTTAAGTAAATTCACCCGTTCAGCTCTTCCACTAACACTCTAACAGAATCTCCAGTCACATCCCCCACCTCCAGAATAACTATGATGTCATATCGACACACAATCTACAACAAATAAGCTTTGTTAATAAAATAAGTGCAAACAGTGTTATTGTTTTGTTTTGTTTTTGTTTGTTTTTTGTTGTTTTGGGGTTGTTTTGAGTCAATGATAATAAAAGCAGAAGAAATGAGAAGCGATAATGCACCTGGCTACTTCCCAGTTTTCATTTTCACACTTGATAATGACTGTTTCCCAACACTCATGAGTGAGTGACATTGACAACAAATTTCCAAAGAAGAAATGCATTACACATGTTTTGTGATGTGTTTACTCTACACTGTGTCTTCATTTAAAGAGTTCATATCAGCCATTTCATTCTTTGGTTTGCCTCGCTAACGCCAATGGGAAATGTTTTACCTTAACCAGGCTTGTCAGGACCGCTGGATCTGAGACCTTAGTCAGTCCAAACCTCTGTGCATTGAATGAAGCAATCTTCATTTCTGTCAAAGGAAGACCCGAAGGAAATATTCAGTGTCATGCAAAAAACATTTTAAGTATACGCATGACGCTCACTCTGTTCTCTTGACTTTATTCACCTCTGATGAAATGTTGAGCAGGTGGCACAGATTCAGTGTCATAAAAACAAACCCTTATAAATCTGGTTATGTGAGAACATTTTTCCTTGTACAGTAGTTGTTTGCTTAAAGGAAAGCGATGATTGGATAATTGGACGCGCAGGGAGAGAGGGAGGATTTGAAAAACAAACAAGAGAACAGACAGGTTTCCTTTTTTTAGTACAACTGGTTTCTATTAACATTAGTGAAAACACATTTAATTTAAGTGTGGTAAATTTTTTAAATCAAACTATTTTCCTCTTTTGTTCCATAGGATAATAATATGTACTTTATTGATCCCAGTGGGGAAATTACTCCCTCTGCATGACCCATTCACTTAGTGAAGCAGTGGGCAGCCACACCGGGAGCAGTGTGTAGGGACGGTACCTTGCTCAGGGGTACCTCAGGGTAGCCGTTCGGTGGATTCAAACCCCCGACCCTGCCCCATGGTTGATAATTTGTAATCATAACTGTCATAACTGTGTCAAATTTATCACAGCACATGGGCAGCAGCAGTGGAGATCAATCAAAGATAGAAATAAAGAAATACTTTAGTCCATAATAACCAAGTAAGGAACTTCCTGTTAATGGGTGGAGTGTGTGAGGTTATGAGGGCGATCTATTCATGTAAGCCAATGTAGTTAGTTGGTAAGGTTTTTCTTGTACTTTTTTTACTTTACTCTCTTACAGTCATATTTACTAGTTTAGTACCTTAAGAAGAAAAATAACAGTTTTCCAGAAAATTTGTGACTTTTGTATTAAACGTACTACTAGAGTTTCAGGACTTCAGACTTTATCTTTCAGTTAAGGGAGGTTTTACGAGGTCCACTGATGTGCATGTAGTTTCCAGTGTGTAATGCATATTATAATATTTGAGAACATTTCCGAAAGTAACATTGCCTACTGAAAGTATTTTCTGCATGTATTGACTTAAATTTACATTAAAAACTTGTGGCTCTGCAGTTCATTATGTTAAATAAAATCTTTCTTTATTCATAACAGGGAATATTTTATTTTTCTTGATGACTTCTTGATTTACTGAGTGACTGTGTAAGTGCAGACTTTTAGTTTGTTACGGAACTCACCTGAAGCTGTGGAGCAGGAATAGTTTCCTGTTGCTTCTTTGAAGTGAGGGGTAGGTGGGAGAGCACGAGGTATGTGTCAGACTGGTTTACCCACATTCAATCACTTCACTATCACAATACGCCCAGTTCTGCCTTATAAAGCAGCCAAAAAGATAAAACGTGCACAACAGAGCTATACCACCACTTCTACCAGCTGAGCTCTCCATCCTTTCCAGCAGTGCAAACTCAACAGCACCATGAGTCTGAGGAGCAAGCGCAAGAGCCTGTTGAACTCACCTTCAGGGCGATTCAGCAGTAGTTCCATGGGATCCAACTCCATTCGCCAAATCAGCACCGCTACTGATATCAAACCAGTAATAATCAACAGGAGCCTGCTTGCCCCACTAAACTTAGAAGTTGACCCCACCCTCCAAACTATACGCACCATGGAGAAAAATCAGCTTAAGACTCTCAACAACAAGTTTGCCTCCTACATCGAAAAGGTAAGAGGAAATTTTACTGTCACATTTAAAATCTTTTTTATTATAAACCATTCCAAGTTAAATCGGTGGCATTTGAAGCTTCCTTTAAAACCTAAAGTGGGACTGTGTTGGAATTTGTTCGTATCCCTTCTCGTGTGTCAGGTCAGACAGCTGGAGCAGCAGAACAAAGTGCTGGAAACCAAGTGGAATCTCCTGAATCAGCAAAGCGCCCCCTCCTCCGATGATGCGGAGTCCATTATTAAGACGTTCATTTCCAACCTGGAAAAACAGCTGGAGCTTTGCAGACACGATAAAGTGAGGCTTGAAAATGAGTGCACAGCCATGGTCAAGACTGTGGAAGACTACAAGACAAAGTAAGGTATCCTGGTAGAAGAAATCAAACCACTGCTAAACAGGAGCTCAGCTTTGACATATGATAATAAAGTGGACAGTGATAAGAACTCTGTGTGTGTGTGGGTGGGTGTCTGTCTGTGTGTAATTTGATATTTGTGGGTGTTTTAGGTATGAGGAAGAGACCAACAGCAGGGTCACTTCAGAGAATGATTTTGTACTGCTCAAAAAGGTGCAGTATGCAATGACACTAATACTTTTATTTGTGAGTAATAAAAAACAAAATAGCAGTGAAAAGGAAAGTTGTTTATTTATTCTGTTGCCTCCAGAATGTGGATGAAGAATTTATGAGAAAGATGAATTTGGAAAGCCAGTCGACAGCTATTCAGGATGAAATCTTGTTCCTCAAAGAAGTGTATCAGATGGTAAACAAGCTTACATTAAAAACCTTTTCAGAATTTAAATCAGTGAATCACATTAGGTGTTATATTCTGGATTTTTTCCTCTTAACTTTCGCTGTATGTGTTGTTTTAAATAAGGAGCTGTATGACATGCAGGAGCGTGTGAAGGACACCTCTGTGGTGGTGCAGATGGACAACACCCGCGGCCTGAACATGGACCACATTATAGCTGATGTTAAGGCTCAGTATGAAGAAATTGCTGCTTACAGCCGTGAAGAAGTTGAAAAGTGGTACAAGAGCAAGGTGAAGGTCTAAGATGAATTCTTGCTCTTTACTGTCGATGTAATAAACCAACTAGGAAAATGGGCATAGAGACATGAAAAGGGCTCAGAAGTTACCGCTCATAAATCTACTACAACGTCAAAACGGCATTTGTTAACCCAATAATTACTGTGTTTACATCCTTGTCTCGCTGTTTGATATTTTTCCACACCAGTTTGATCAGATGAAAGTGCAGGTCCAGCAACATAACAGCGAGCTGCAAAACACTAAGGCCGAAATAGCTGAGCTTAAGCGAATGATTCTTCGTCGGCAGACTGAGATTGATGTTATGAAGGAACAGGTGAGTGAAGGGCTTTAAGACTACCTCATAGTCTGTTTGATCTTAAACTGGATTTTAACAAGTATCAAGAGGAACAACAGGTTTAGCTCCTGTTCTCATAAAAAGAAAGGAAACTGAAAACAAATCAAAGGAAATATTTTTTCATCTTAAACTGACCGACTAATTGCATACATTTAGTTATTGTTAGCTGCTCTGAAAAAGCAGTTTGGTTTTCCTGTTACCATAACCCACACAAAACCCCCCAATTTTTACGAAATCATCAGGAATCACTGTGAAGCTCAGATTTAAATAAAGCTTTTCTCTTTGTAAGTATTCCCACAATGTAGTAAGCATATCTGATATGGAAGAGCGAGGGGAACAGGCTGTAATAGATGCAAAAAGTCGCATTAAGGACCTTGAGGCGGCTCTGGGGCAGGACAAGCATAACATGGCCAAGCAGCTCAGAGACTACCAAGACCTCATGAATGTCAAGCTGACCCTGGATATCGAGATCTCCACCTACAGGAAACTCCTGGAGGGAGAGGAAGAAAGGTAAGCCAGCAGAACTTAGGAGGTTGCTGGCAACAATGTGTTAAGGAAGAAAATGGATGGATGGATGGATGGATGGATGGATGGATGGATGGATGGATGGATGGACGGATGGACGGATGGACGGATGGATGGATGGATGGATGGATGGATGACCATTGATGTAAGGTTTCAGCTTGGAAACTGTCTACAGTGATTCAGAAAATGATTAAAACATATTAATCAGTACTGATATTTTTGGTTGTATGAACTACTGTACGTGCATGCCATCTGTCATCCGACAATTTAGATGGAAATTGGGTGTGGTATAGAAAAACAAAAAAACACCACCTTGAGCCAAAAGCCTCAGTCAGAAACAAGAAGTTATTTGTTTGGTTTGGTTGTTTTTAATAGTTTCACAACCACATATTTGTCTCACTATTCAAATACTTCACCTCAGTGCGTTGCATTAAACAATAAAGAACTGAACCCAGGGGGTGGAATGCAGCAAACACCCACAGGTATTTGACAACTGGTGATAACTGCAGTCGTAGAGCAGAGCGGCCTTTCAGGTGCAAGTTTGAAAGACAAATCTACATCCAATCTGCAAAGCCCAATCCACATCCAGAACCAGACTTTGACAAGTAACACGTAGATGAGATTTATGGTTTATTGGAAGTCTGTCTTCCAGTTTTATGGCAGACAAAAAACAAAGTGGTAAAACAATTACTTTGGGTAATTTGGTTTACCACTTGTCTTTCTTTGCTGGATCTTAAACATGAGGCAGGTTTATTGCACAGCTCTATAATGTATTTCCTGCTTTCACCCTGACAGACTTGGTAAAGACTCTGTTATCAGCATCCAAACAGTGCCCAACAAAAGTAAGTACAGTACTGTATTTTACAAATAAAGATGAGATCATCTTAATGGCCTTCATCTCAGGGATCAGAGTGACACCCTCTTCTCTGTTTTTTCTGTCTTCTTTTCAGCAGCTGTTGCCAGTAACGACTGTGTTGATGGCACTGAAAGAGTGCTCAGTGTCCAAACAGTGCCCAACCGAAGTAAGTACAGCACTGTATTTTACAAATAAAGATGAGATCATAAGAATAGCCTTCGTCTCAGAGACCTAAGCAACACCTTTTTCCGACTTCTCCACAGCTGTGCCTGTTACCATGCAGAGACGAAGGTCAGGCCCTGTTCTCATCAAGACAGTGGAGACCATGAACACGACATACACCGAAGGCAAATAAAACGCAGCAGTGGTCTGAACTGACCGATTGCTACTTAAAACTACCCTTAAATCAATCTGTTTTCAAACTGCTGTAACCTCACTGTATCAAAGGGCCATGTGTATCTGTGTCTCTGTTTTTCATTTCCTTGTGATTCTGTCACATTAAATTACAAATTGGAGCACTTAAAACAAACTCAGCAGCATGATCTTTTTCTTGTATAATGTTGAATCATGCTAACTGTAAGACGTTAGTTAGTTTACTCTATAGATGTTCCTAATAACTATTAAAAACTATTCTTTTTATTGTTAGATCTTGCTGCACAGCTGTTGTTCGGATGTGTCTCTTATAAAGTATAAGGAGAAAATAGCTTCAAAGCTGACCCAAAGATATTGGGTCACAACTTTAAGTCTCTAAACTGAGGTGTTTTCAGTGTCATTGCCACAGGTATAGTCCAAGTCATTTTAAGGAGCTCACTTCAGCTGTGTTACTGTAACAGGATGACACTGTTGCAACGGGTCGGTTTGTTAAAGTTTGTACCTATTACGCAATCAACTGAAAGAGCTTATTGCAAAGGGAAAGTCTAATTTCAACACAGTTTTTTTTTTAACTACAGCTCAGTGCAGCTGGTGCATTTCACATAAGTCTCAGACCGGTTTGAGTGGACTCGAGTGCCACAAGCTGGATGGACTGTGTTTGAGTAGCCAGCTAAAAATACAGTGCAGGGAAAAAATAATTTGGGCCCTTTATTTTTGTTTGGGTTTTTGTTTTGTTTTGTTACACTTTTATGCTTCATATCATGTATTAAGAGAGAAAGCTATCCAAACCGACCTGCCTCTAAAAATGAAGCAAACTTGAACTTCAGGACCTTGATGGCTAATTGGAAATTTGACTTCTGCTCTCTATCAGAAAATCCTGGAGTTGATTGTCCACCCATCAGTTAATGCACTGAAGCTCAAGCACACATGAGTTATACACACCCATACACACCAGTGTAATTCTAACATCCATAATACTATATTGTATATTTATATATTTTTTTCCAAACATATGTAGGTTTTGTTTTGATAAGCATTGAAAAGCATGCTAACAAAAATAAAGAGGGGAAAACCTTTGTTCTTTAAAAGTAAACATACATTATTAGCTATTAAGCAGCACAAAATACATATACTAAAAAAAACAAGTAGGTAAATGTTTTGAAGAGTCGGTCAAGCTCTGCCGTCTGTAAGACACAGATGCATTTTGAAATCCCACAGCGCTCTTCCTACTTTCAGCTAACCGCTATTTAACTGCGATCATGGCAGCCCTCCTGTTATTTTGCGTTATTTTTTATACTGGGTATTACGGTAAGAGAACCCGAGATATGATTTCAAAATAAAAGCAATCTTCCGGTGAATGTGATTCCAAAGAAAGTAATAAAAGTTCTTAACTTGACACTGATTTACACCGTGAGGGTGTACGGTTCATAAAGAGAAATTAGTATGTGGAAACATCGAGTTTACTTGTTACGGCTTTACAAGTCTTTAGAAATCTTCATTTTTAAATGTTTGTATAATTAAGAATTAATATAGTAGTAAATTTGTTACATTTAAAAATGTATTTATTTAAAATTATTGTTAAAATGTATTTATTTTGAAATCGCGTCTCAGTTTCTCTTACCGTAATGTCTCGTATATACAACCCAAAACAACGTAAGAGGACTGGCTTGAGGGATTAGTTAGGGTGTGACTTCTTCTTTCCTTTTTTTTTTTTTTTTTTTTTTACCAGTATACCACAGAAGAGTCACTGCGCTCGTGTGTTTTGGTGTGTTTTCCAAAAGCACCGTATCCAAGGCAACTATTTCTAGTTGTGTTTATTGTACTTTTCTGTAAACACGTGAGCTGAGTCACAGCTGGTAAGTAGTTTAACACACTGGAAATTATTTGTGGACACGGGTGATATGTTGCCTGTTCTTGCACGCTTTAACCAAATTGTTTAATTCTGTCTTCTAGTTTATACATACAGAGATTAACGCAATGGACAAAGACTCCGTGCTAATTCATATCCTGAAGTCAAAGGGCACTCCTACGCTCCTTGGTGGAGACTTGCCTTTCAGAGTCGTAAACGACGATAAGTACATATCCCCACTCTCTACAGAAGGCGAAGTGAGAGAGGAAAACTTGCCCACCGTGGATCAAGCCATCCACACAGCCCTGAGTGGTGAGAACAAAACTGTTATCCTGATAGGCTCAGAAGGATCAGGTAAAACCACTACTGTGGAGAAGCTGGTTGTGGACTGGGCAAAAGGTGTACATCTTCAGAACTTTGAATATGTCTTCCATTTCCGTTTCAAGGACTTAAATGCTTGTGAAGATGCACTCTCTTTAGAAACCTTAATCCAACGCTGTCACCACTATTTCCCTCCTCAGTCCATGCATCTGGTTCTGCAGAAGCCCGAGGATGTGCTGTTTGTTTTTGATGGTCTGAATGAGTGTAAGTACAGCCTGGACCCCTCTGTGCTCACCCTCTGCTCTGACCCGACCCAGGCAGTTTCAGTGGACTGTTTAGTGGCCAGTCTGCTTCACAGATCTCTGCTGAAAGGAGCTGCAGTTGTGTTGGCCACCAGGCCAGCGGCAAATCTGAAGTTTCTTAGCGGTTCCCAGGTGAAAGTGTTAGGGTTTCTGAAGCCCCAAAGAAAAGCTTTCGTAAACTGCTTCTTTACAGATGCTGCTGCTGCCAACAAAGCACTTATGCACATGGAGAGATCTCTGGGCTTTTATGATTTCTGTACATCTCCGAGATTTTGTTGGACAGTTTGCTCTGTTTACAAGCCTCTTATTGATTCTGGAGGAAAACTTCCCGAGACTTTATCTCAGCTGTTTGTAGATATCCTGGTTGGCTTGATCCAGACCCTCTCGCTGTGTCAAGCAGAGGGCACAGAGCTGGTGTTGGCCCTCGGCAGGATGGCTTCTCATTGCTCTGTTGAGCAGCATTTGAGCTGCACCAAAGCGGAGATGTATTCCTTTGGCTTTCAACAGTTTCTCACCTCAGTTGATACTTTCCTGCGAGTAGATGGTGAAATGGAGTCTGATACATGTGTGCTCTCGTTCCACTCGCAGCTGATCCAGGAGTTCATCCTGGCATTGTCTTTCTTTTTGGACAAGATGACGTATACGAGTGCTGAGAAGATGCTGAAGAAGCACGAAGATGGTACAAAGTTTCTAGATGTTTTCCTTTCAGGGCTTTCTGAACCAACTCAGCGCAGACCACTGGAGAACTTCCTGGGAGAGTTCAACCCTGATCGGGTTAAAGATTTCAAGCAGTGGTTTAAAAGCAGCTCAGAGGAAGCACTGCAGGGATATAATGCAGACGAGCACTATAGATGCTTCCGCCTGCTTCATCAAGCTCAAAATGAGAGCTTGGTTAAGGAGATCATCAACTCCTCAGCACGAATAGGCCTCAGCTATGGCAGCCTGACCCTTCAAGACTGTGTACCTTGGAGTTATGTGGTTACATGCCTTGGTGGGACGAAGTCGTCGAATCTGTACAATACAAAGAATCTAACAGAGGAGATGGCAGAAGTCCTGGCTCCAGCTATGAGTCTATCACTCAAGATAGTGTAAGACAGGTTTAGATAAAATCGACATCATTTGATTCATATGTTCAAAGTGCATTGATTGTTGCTTTAAACTGTACTGTCCACCCGCCAGCTTGCAAAGAAGCTTTTTGAGTACTGGGGCTGTTCCTCATCTCGCTTCAGCTCTCAACAGAGGAATTACCACGGAGCTGGATCTCTCTTACTCCCGCCTTGGTGACGAAAAGTTCAAAATCCTCTGCACTGGACTCAGAGACTGCAAGATACAAGAATTATGGTAAGAATGGCCCTTTTTTCATTTTTCAGTATTTTTTTTTTTTTTTTTTAAGCAATCTTTGTTTTTTAAATTGGAAGAATGATTTACCTGCTTTTGGTTTTAGTCTTCAAAGTTGCAATCTGACAGAGGAAAGCTGTGAAGACCTGGTTTCTGTGCTGACCTCAGGCACCTCTCAGCTATGCTTGTTAGTAATGTCATTCAATAAGATTGGGGACCAGGGATTTGCAAAACTGTGCGACGCACTGCATAGCCCTCACTGCAAACTTCAAGAACTCAAGTATGTACTTCAATAGTGTAGTTTTCATTAAAACTTTTGTATCCTGTCTGCTTTTATGCAAATCACTGACATATAACCATACACACATAATTATTGTTTATTGAAAGGCTTGACGGATGTGATCTGACTGAAGCGTCCATGAAGGTTTTTTCTGCAGCTTTGCGCTCTGGACAATCAGAGCTGAAAAAAGTGATACTGGCACGAAACACGATGGACGACAGCGGAGTGGAGGCTTTGTGCGTATCCCTGCAACATCCACTCTGTAAACTACAGAGCCTCAAGTAAGACTGTTTAAATAAAACTGCATCTGTAGATTTTTTTTTTTTTTAAAAATGTAAAATATAAGAACACAAAAATCACATCCCTACATATTTTTCTGCCTTTTAACTTTTCTTTTAGTCTCTATACGTGCGAGCTGACAGGCGCATGCTGCTCTCATCTGAAGGAGGCCTTAATGTCAGAATACTGTACTCTATCAGAGCTGGAGCTGTCAGTGAATGAGTTGGGCCAGGAGGGGGCGCTGTTGCTCTGCCAAGCCCTACGACGGCCTGGTTGCCCTTTAGAAAAACTTGGGTAGACTCATTTGTATTAACTTTTTAGTGACAGAGCACCACCTTTCTCAAATATTTAGTTAATTTCAGATAACAGCATTATTGTGTGCTTTGCCCCACCCTACAGTTTGACACGATGTGAGTTAACTCGACCGGTCTTTGAGGAACTGGGCTCAGTGCTGAAAAGTGGGACTTCTCAACTTAAGTCCCTGAGCGTGGGTTTAAATAAAGTAGGAGACCAAGGGGTTAAACATCTCTGGGATGCTGTTGCACACCCAAGCTGCCTGTTGGAAGAGCTGGAGTGAGTTGAAAAAATAATGTGATCATAATCACCACATTTTAGTTCACTACATTTAAATGTTGGTCTGTTTGTTTTGTAGTGTTGAAATGACCCAGCTGACCAATGCCTGCGTTGAAGACTTGTGCACTGCAATAAGAGCCAGTAAGACACTGAAGAAGCTGGAAATGAGAAACAACTCACTGACCGATGCTTCCATCCCAGCACTTGTCCAAGTCATGCAGGACAGCCACGGGATGCAGGAGATGAAGTAAGCGCGATTCACTTTAGTTAATAACGCTTAAGCCAGAGTGTGCAACAGAGTTTTTGTTCACACGAAAGAAAATTAAATGTCTAACCACTGCTGTTGTTTCTAACTCTTTCAGCCTGAAGTACAATGATTTCAGCGAAGACCTTTTTGAGATGTTGGAGAAGTGCACGAAAATAATATACTGAAGAAGCTTGACTCAGATTGCTTAAAAAATACTTTAAGTTTTGTTTTCTAAGTATTATTGTTGATTATTATAGATGTTACTCATGGAGATTTTTGCTTGCTACAGCAGTGAGGACAGGAAGGTTGTAATGCGTACGCATGTTTATATAATGTATCCCAACAGTTCCAAAATGTTCCTACCATTTACTCTTCCAATAAAATATATTTAAATTATTATGGTTATGCTTTCATCATATGAAATAAGGCAACGTGTGAAGACAGTTTTCACAGTCAAGACAGTAGTTTTCATTCTACACTCATTACATTATAAAGAATGAAAGAAAATCACCACTGGGTTTGATGCAAATGTTTTATTACGAAATCTTTGGTTTTTTTGAATCAGGACATCTTTGGCATTTGGAATTGTATTGTAAAGCCTAATTCAGTAAGGCAAATGACGTGATTTCTTCTTTCATTAGTCAAACATTTTACCAAGTTACAAAATAGAAATTATTGACATGTACATACGCAGCAGTAGCCGTGTGAGCAATCATCCATTTGGTGCTGTTTAGTGTAACTTTAAGAACACACACACACGCAAACACACGTTGCTGTCCACTCCTGTAAGCAAACAGCAGATGTAAACTTCACACTATAAAAGTCTGTATGCCACACTGGAGTTCCTCTGTTCAGGTCCTCCCTCTGTTTGAAAAACACATTTTTCTGAGTGGGCAACAGTTCTTCTCAGAAGGTCACAGTGACACGGTGGGTTTCACAGGCACGCTGGTGTATGAAGGCCACACTGGAAATAAAATATCCCCTCTTTGGTACTCAGTGGTCATGAGCTTCTCCATTAAGGTTACTGGTGCGACTGTTGCCCTTGAGGGTTTGGTTCCGGCTTGGGTCTGTACTGCTACAAATCTCCTCTTCTGAGCTGCTCTCTACGTCACTGCGATCGTCTTTCGCCACCTGTAAAAGCAGTATTAGTTTAACTACTAGTTATGAATCATGGCTTAAAAACTGAACCTCATGCTAGCTCCAATGTGAGACTATAAGTACCCTAATGAATTTAAGCTGATGTTAAGCGAGTAATGTTTACCATGGTCACATCATTGCTAATGTTATCTGATTAGCATGATAGAAAAACTGAGATACGGAGGGATCTTGGTGCTAGATTAAATGTGGCTGTATTACAAACAATAGCACAGTTTAGCCTTAGTATCATATACTGAAATTGACAAAATGTGACAGGATACAAGAGGGGAGGGAAACCCAGCTGCCTTGGTTAAATGTGAAAATCAATTTTCACAACCGATCCCAAAACTAACCTTTCCCCTGAAAATGGCTTTGATGGCAATGCCCATGATGAGGTAGAACCATATGATGTGAAGGCACTGCAGGACCAGCAGCAACCCATTCAACATCCACCAGGCCCGATAAGGCCCGGCAATCTCCCAGCTCTCAACCAGAACACTGTGAATAATCCTACAACAAAAACATGCAGATTTTTAGCAGATGTATAACTATATAACAGTTAAGAAAATAGTAATAAACAGGTGAGAAGATAACAAGAGTTTTACAATAAATATAAGGAAGAAAGCTCTTGTTTTTCCTCACCAGAAGGGAAAGATGACAAGTCGACAGATGAAAAAGCTTATGCTGAACAAGACAAAGAGGCCATCACATAGCCTCTGGTACTTGGCATAGTTTGCCATCTTGGCTGCCTTAGGAATAAATAATACATTAGGGATTAATAATAATAATAATAATAATAATAATAATAATAATAATAATAACAACAACAATAACAATAACAACAACAACAGTGATAAGAATAAAACCCACTGTTGTAATATACACCAGTGTCACACTGTTACTGTAATGTCAATACGTTGTTTCTCTGTAAAACTGGTAGTACAAGTATCTCACATCACAGCTTCTGTGTTCCTAGCTGTGTTTACATACATGTTGGATACCTACACGGGCAGCCTTGCTGAGTTAAGCCAAGAGCCCTCTTTACCAGGATCATGTCTGACATCTAAAAATCTGAAAGATTTACTTTACCTCGAGGAAGATGTCAGATGCATCATGCACACACATGACCATACTGCCAGCTCTTATCATGTTGTTGCCATAGGAGAAAGTGATGAGAAGTATGGTAGCCAGATGGTGGACAAGCATAATCACGAAATCCTGCCATCAGAAAAACAAATGTAGGTAACAAAAGAAAGGTAATGAGGTAGATAAGACGTTCATGTTACTGGCACATTAATTAATAGCATAATAACTTGAACTTATGGACGCAAGAATGCAGTTTATCATACAAAGTGAAAATACTGGAATGGCAGGGTAGGGCGTAGAGTTACATGTATTTGAACAGTCATGTGTATTTGAACCTGAAGTTTTGATGAAACTGTTGGTTCAAAAAGCCAACATTTGGCTCACTTTTAAACAGTGCAGAGGATCAAAAGTGAAACATGAGTTCACACGATGGTGTAAAAGCAAATCACTATGTGAATCTGTGGATGAATTAGCTTGTAATTCAAGTTGTTTAGCTTTTCTGTTGAGTTCTCACTCTGCTCATGTAGGCATTACTATTGTCCATTTTTAGTGTTATGTACACACATCTGTAGCTAATGAGAATGTATGCAGAGTCTATAAAGTTTAGTTTGTTTTTACATAACGATAGATGTTAAACTTCCGCCTACTCCCTATCAGGCTTAAAACATTTATTTAGACTGTCACAAATTTGTGTTTGTCTGATACCAACCTCACTGATGTAGCTAATTTTTGTACTTTATTTTGAACAAAAACAAATTAAATAAACCATTCATCTATTTAACACGCTCCAGCTATTCATCCAACCAAGCATGTCTTTGGACAGTGGAAGGAAATTGTGTACGTACAGTACTGTAAACCCATGCATGTGTTCTCTGTGCCTGCAAACTCCACACATAAAGGCCCTTGCTGACTAGCAAGGTCCAAGCCCAGAACCATATTGCTTTGAGGCACCATGCCATGCCTAATCCAATTATTTCTTCTTCTTCTGTCGGTCACTACAGTGGATCATCTCTCATCCTTTCCCATCTTGCCCTTTCCTTTGTACCGCCTGTCACACCAACCCTCTCCTTCTCTACATTCATAAGCCTTCTCTGTGATTGCTCCCTGTTTCTATTCCCTAGCAGCTCCATTTTTAATATCCTTTGTCTAATATAACTGGTATCCCCAACCTGCAACTGCAACCAATTTCTAAATTTAGCAATAAGTCACACAACTACATTTACCACTTTAAATCCATAAAGTGGAAACACATGTTCCAGATTTGTTGATTAGAACCTGCTTAGGTGGTAACAGGAGGAATCTCTTATTTAAACCTCTTATTTAAACCTTTGACATCTGGGATCTTGTGTTCTTTAATTATTCACTTTTAGTGTGCGGTCTTACCATGCCATGATCTAAAAAGCGTTCTTAAAAAGTTTTCATTACAAAGGCTGGATTCCTTCAAGTCTGACAAAGGAAGAGCTCCAAATCATTTGGCATAAAACAATCACCTGTAAGGAAAATCCTTTACAAGTGGCACAGAGTAAAAACAGCTTTTAGCATATGAAGCTCATCCCAAATCTAAAGCGTGGCACTGGAAGTATTATAGTACTACAGCTTTGCAGTTATTACTTGCTCTTTAAATTCTGCATCATATTGTGCTTAAAGAAAATGGAAATGCCCACGAGCTGAGGTGGACCTGGAAGGTGCCCTTTTAAAAGGGCAAAAGGATCCTCAGCACACAAATGCATCAAATGGGTAGTTTAGAAAGAAGAAATAGAGGGTTATGGAACGGCCCACAGTCAGGAAGAAAAATGAAGCTCTCTGAAATGTTGCAGGCAGATTTGAAATAGGCTGTAATTTTCTTTGTGGTTGTGTTCAAGCGTTTACATCTGTAGACACAGTTTAAAACAAGATCAAATGCTGGCCTGCCCAAACACATGAAAAACAAGCCAATTTCCATGTGATCTACTTATTTTTGAATGTATACTTTATTGTCCTTTTAGCCAGAGCACATAATCAAGAGACAATCCTACATGCTTCCTTTAAGAAAAAAAAAAAGGATGTGGCTGTGATACAAAAGGCAATGTGCATTTATTGAGGCTATTAATAGTTAGTTAGGCCGGTTGTTGTTGGACTCACCTTTCTTTTAATGTCTATGAACTGGGAAAACATCAGAGACCAATAAAAAGCCAGCTCTACAAGATAGTAGCTGTGCTGTTCAGGACTCAGTGGCTTTGGGAGAGAGTGAAAGAAACACACCTTTGATAAATATGTAGCAATACCAACTGACCTGTTAACATTATGGTGGTAAACAGAGTCTCCTTATAATAAAAGTAATCAAATATAATGCGTAAGCAAAAAAAATATTAACCTGAAAAGGGTAGTTCTGCCAACACTCTCTGGTATCCCACATCCACGATGTCTGAAGGAAACAGATTACAAAAACATGCATTATACTGATGCAGGTTCACCTATTACGAGCCAACGATACGAACCACTTCTGTGAACCGCAATAGTATTGCAGAGGGCAAAAAGTACATTTTAAACTTACCGACCACAGATGGTTGATGCCATAAATAAAAATCGCCAGGTAAAAAGTGAAACGCCACCTGAAAGGAAAGAGAAGAATAGAAAGACGAATTTAGCATACACCGGAGGCACTTACATACATAAGCACACTCCCAGTGATCATTTTAACATTTACTAAGTAGCACTTAGACTGGCATCTGTAAGGTTTCAAAACCAAAGTACTTTGCCTATTTACATTTTTACTTGATGAGTGTATGAAAAGTGATCACCAAGATGGTTAAAATACATTTTAAGAGATATTTTACTAAATATTATGGCAACCCATCTAGAAAATTCTTGTGAACAACTACTGTCTGCAAAGTATTAAGCTAAGTCCTCAAGCAGATGCTGACAGGCACATTGGATTAATTCTCTGGGGACCGTGGATGCCTGTGCAGCATTTCAAAACAATTTATATGACAGGAGCTTATATGCACGTGCATGGACTAGCGCTGTTAAATCCCCTCAATTGTTTGTACAATAAAAAGCAGAAACCCCTGTAGAAACCTACGTACATGCTCTCACAGAACTTTTTCTGTGTGCTGGGCCTGTCCTGGTTCCGACGGACGCGAAACCATCTCTGTATTTTCCGTACATCCCAGTCCAGCTGCTTGGAGAGTCCCTCCAGTTGCCTTTCATCTGGACTCTAAAGAGGACAAACATAAAATAACTCTCCTCTCCTTGTAAAACCACAAAACCAATAGGTATGCCTGTCACATGACAATAGGTATTGACTGAACATATCATTATGACTGTGGCGGTGTGTGCAATAACATCATGTTGCTGCTGCAGTGTGTACAGGGACGTGTAATAGACTACAGAACAAACACGGGCTTTATGTACCGCTTTGGACTGATACAGCCTCTCCAGGATAGCATTGGGCTGAGCTTGCCGAGGCACTCCCGCCTGAATCTGAAGTATGTGGGCACAGGGCTTGGCCACTAGCCTGTATACACACAGACAGAGGGGCAAAAAGAAGAGGGTGGGGAAGCAGAAGTGTATGGTATTAGGAGAGAAATTCACACAGGGAGAGAGTTAGAGAGAGTTGTTTAGTGCCTCCAAGAAAAACAAAACAAAACAGAGGGTTATCCAACATTTGCTAGGAGATTCCACCATTTACATGAGCTGTGGAGCTTTCACAGTTTGCCCACAGAGTTACGCCTTGCATACATTTGTTTGTTTAAGACGAAGGGAGCATAACAGAAGCTATAGGGGGAGACACAAGGAAATGCTGAAATGAAGGGATCCTGAGGAATGTTGCACCTAGCCTAAACAAAGTTCGTCATGTGAGAGTATGGGACGCAGAGTATGGGAAGGATACTCTGCCTACCAAAATGCTAATTTGTGTCACGGGATCATCTGGTTGACTCGACCGGTGTTTATTAAATTCATCACACATCAGCCTAACAACACCCACCATATCTAGAACAGTTTTCACAACACGGAAAAAAGAAGAAGAAAAATAAAACTGAATGAATAGCAGTACAGAGTAGACAGGGCTGTCCCTGAATGCTCAATTTCAGACCGTTTCCATGAACCAAAACTAAGCTGAAAAACATGACTTTTAGTGCAGTCGTGAGGTTTGGACAGAGGAAAACCTTGTTTAAAAATCACATAACGTGCAATGCCATTCCCTTAAATGTAATTCTCTCATTCCAGAGTATGCCAGAGGAGTCATTTTAATATACCTCCTATGTAAAGACTTCCTTACCTGCACAGATTCTTTAATTAACCAGATTATCTCATCGGAAATGTTACTTGAAAGAGTCAAGAGTTAGCCAGCAAATCAGGTTTTTTTTGCTCAGTTAGAAAATCCCGTTTGTCAAGGAGGGTGACTCATGTAAGGCTTCTCTGACTGGCTCGAATGTAATTGGGGCCATAAACTGCAGCTTCCAGGACTGAAAAGCGACGCCAGTGCATGAGTGCTTTGAAAAACGGGCAAAGTTCATCGGAGTGCACCGCACAAAAAATCTAAAACTAAAGTGTCAAAACAATGCTTCACAAAGCAACGAGTAGCATCAGTGTGTGTACCTTCATCTTTTATATACAGTCTATGAATGAGATTTAAGGTATAATTAATATTAAGGTGCCATACCAGCTCCAGCTTTTCAGCTTTGTTATGCAAAAGCAATAAACCAGATCTAGATTAGGAACCAGTACCAGGAGTGATTTGGTTGGAAAGGCGTATCTGTTTTGACTGCCTGGATCAGGACTGGAAGTAGTGACTCAGAATCACAGAGCTACTGAAGAGAACCACTGCTTATTGGCATAATACTAGTACAGAATAGTGTCCATTGCTAGACATTTTATTCAAACAGGAAAACAGGAAGTGAAAGAGCTAGTGAGCAAATCAGAAAGAATGTATGACCTGCATCCCCCTCCCTCCAAAAAAAAAAACAAAAAAAAACAAAACAACTTGTTTCTGTTTCTCATCAGCAGTGTCATCACCTCACAACAATGCAAACACTGTAAAATATAAAACTGCCACAAAAGCCAATAAAAATTCTTGCATTCTTACATATTCTTGTTACAAAGAGATAGTCTATAATTATCTGTCACAAGAAAAGCCACGTGACAGGATTTCTGTTAACATAGTAGGTCCACAGAGAGTTGCTAGTCTCCAGAGAGAGTGACTCATATATTAAAGTTCATGTAGCAACATTTGTATGGTGCAGTTTGGTGTAATCTTTTCTTTGTAAGTAAAAGTTCTCGAAGCCCAATCATACCGGTGCAGAACAAACTAGCGCTACACAGACACACAAAAATCGAATTTTACCTTTCAAACAGCAGTCTTAGAAAGTAAACTACGGCAGCCAGAGGGAAGGCATACAGCATGTTCCAGAGTCTGGGGTACTCCACGCCAGGTGGTGGATGCTCCAAGTCCGCCCAAGTGACATTTTCAGGAAGCCAAAACCTTTCACTCCAAATCCAGGCTGAGATAAAGGAAGTCATCGGGGAGAAGCAAAACACAGCAGATCAGCAGTAGCAAATGAGGTAACTGAGAGAAAAAACTGCCGTACATGTAGTAGTAGTAGCTCAGGCTAGCTAAAGAAAAACTTAGCAGTCATTCCTCCCTCCTTCTTCCTCTCCCTGCTGTTGTAATAGCAGAACTAAGTTATCTAAGCATCTCTTCTGGTTCACTCCTATGACTAAACTCCACAGACACGTAACAGCTACGACTCTCCGAGGTAACACCCACCTCAATTATTATTCACAAAAGTGCTTCCACTGGTTCCGTGCTGCTCGCCGTAACGTCGTGCCTATTGTAGGAGGAGTCAAAGGCAGCTGACGTTAACACGGAGTCGGTTACGGCTCCAATTAGCGGCAAACGTTATTCATTAGCTAATGCTAGGTTAGCCATTAAAACTAACTTACTTAGTATGTTAAAACTAACTTACTAACAGTGGTTAAACGTTCTTACATGGTGGAGTGATTGTGTTGGTAAGTTGTAGCAGCAGTTAAAAGGGTTTTTAGCCACATTTGATGCCTCAATTTTAAGTAAACGGGCATAAATGATAGCCGTTTGTAATGTTATCTAAATAACCTAGCTAGAGAGAGAGATGAGAGATGTGCATACACACACACACACACACACACACACACACACACACACACATATATATATATATATATATATATATATATATATATATATATATATATATATATATATATATATAGGTAAGGTAACTTAATTTATACCCACAGGTAAATTTGCTTTATAGAAAAATTATAGCAGTTGGCATCCCTTCAAAAACACACATACCTAATAAATATAAACCTCACTGTTGCACATATATAGTAATCTACAGTATATATATATATATATATATATATATATATATATATATATATATATATATATATGTAACTGAAGGTGATTAGTTACATCTAAACCAGGGGTGTCAAACATGATGCTTGCAGGCCAGAATCAGGTGGTAAAGACTCCAAACCGACCCATTCATACTGTATCAAGTAATTAAGCTATAGATAAAAAAAAAAAGAGAGGTTCCTGTTCATTCACTATTTGACTGCAGAATTTGTGTTCATTTTTTAATATTATTATAACAATAGTAATAATTATAACTTGCTTAATTGTAATTTTTGTAGTAACCAGAATTAAAAGTTGCTTCAAAAAATGTACAAACAATAGCAGCATTAAAACATTACAAAGTACACTCACAGCCATTACTAGGTACACCTTGCTAGTCCTTGGTTGGACTTCCTTTTGTCTTCAGAACACCCTCAATGTTCTTAAAAATTCCTCAGAGATTTTGGACCATATTTACATGATAGCATCACACCATTACTGCACATCCATAACATGAATCTCCTTTTACACCCCATTTCAAAGGTGCTCCATTGGCTTGAGCTCTGGTGACTGTGGAGGCCATGATACAGTGAGCTCTTTGTCATGGTCAAGAAACAAGTTTGACATGATCTGAGTTTTGTGAAATGGTGTGTTGTGTTGGTGGAAGTACCTATAAGAAGATAGGTAAACTGTGGTCATAAAGGGATGGAACAATACTCAGGTAAACTAAGCCGTTTAAATCAGCGGTCCCCAACCCCCGGGCCTCGGACCGGTACCGGTCCGTGAGTCATTTGGTACCAGGCCGCGAGAGTTGAGGCTCAGGTGTGAAATGTATGGTTTTCAGGGTTTTTATCGGTTTTCAGCGTTATTTTCTTATCACTTTTATCATTAACTTGGTTTTCCTGGGTCTTTTTACGTGTGTTATGAATAAATCTTCTTTTTTCGGTACCGGTACTAGTTTTATTTTGTTGTATTTATCAGCAACACCTTAAAGGCCGGTCCGTGAAAATATTGTCGGGCATAAACCGGTACGTGGCGCAAAAAGGTTGGGGACCACTGGTTTAAATGATGCTTAGTGCTACTAAGGTCCTAAAGTGTGCCAAAAATATTCCCGACACCAGTACACCAACAACAACCTGAACCATTGATACAAGGTATTATTACATTGTTGCTTTTTTAGTAATAGAATGCCTACCATACGAATGTTGCTGCAGAAATTGAGACTCATCAGGCCAGGCAGTGGTGACTATGTGCCAATTGTATCCTTAGTTTCTTGTTCATAGCTGACAGGACTGGTGCCCAGTGTGGTCTTCTGCTGCTATAACCCATTTGCTTCAAGGTTTGACATCTTAGATTCACAGATTCTCGTCTACATACCTTGATTCCAATGAGTGTTTATTAGACTTACTGTTGCCTTCCCATCAGCTCAGACCAACTGGGTTTTTCTTCTGACATCAACAAGGTATTTTCTTCCTGAAAACTGAAACCCACTGGATAAAACAATGAAAAAATTTCTAATCTGTACACCACAAGTCTGAACTTAATGTTTGACATGCTGGTTGAAGTTGAGACATTGATCTAAGATAATGACAACATTTCTAGCAAATTCTTTTGGGTCATTTGTTAGTTTCTCAAGATGGGAAGTAACACTGTTAGAAAGATGAGAAGGACCAAAATGAGACCTACAACTGTTAGTTATTAGCATGGCCAAGGGATAACAAATCTACCCTAGTCAAAAACATCTTTCGCCTTTTCCTGCATAAATGGATTAAGTTGGTGTTGCATTTGCTAACTAATTCCCAGTAAAACATTAAGCTTGCATTGATCTTGGAAACCTGTTGCATTATGTTATTACTGGAACAAGGCTTGTACAGCCTCAAAGAAGAAGATGAGCTGATGTGTGAAAGATTAGTCAAATAAGATCTTCATACCCTGTCTGTGTTACTTTATGTTTAAATGGAAACAAACACCCTTCACCCTCTTATACCTCCCACTGTAACCCCTCCTATTTCTGTCTTGGGATTGTTTGGATTGTTTTTACCTCTCTCACCATAATTTTAAAGCCTACTGAAGAGGCTAACACACAGTCCAATAAAGTAAGAAATCACTTTAAGATACATAAATTATCCCTAAAGATTATACATGTAAAACTACACCTTTAGAGTCCGGTGTATATCTAACTCTAAAAGCCAATAATTGGTATAAAGTGAAAACCCAGTGAAATACAGGACAAAACAAGAGAAGAAGTGAATGCAACACATGCAAGAAACACACTCCTACGCTGGCAGTCCCTATTCACTGCCATCCTGTAGGTTTTTACATCAGTACCAACCAGCCAGAGAGCAGCTCAGCCCCCTGAACAAAACCTCTCTGTGTCAGTATGCAGCTGCAGCTTCCGAGATGCCCTACTCGGATACATGACCCAGTGTGGAGGGGCTGAGGACCTGAGCCACAAAAGAGGGGGGGATCAAATTTTTAAGGACGCCCATCTGACACGTCTCTAGTGTAGCATTAGGATCATATTTAAGCTACTTTACTGTTTACTTTACCCTGTTTCATTTTTTCCCTCTCACTGGCTTCAGCCCACCAATAGCAGGAAGGTCTGGTACAAAGTGTCCGTCATCACTGTCCACCCCCCTCAAGTTTGGACTGGTCCGTTTCGCATCTGAACAAACCTCATAGTTGGAGAAGAGTTCTTCATGTCAGGGACTGCTGTAGCCTCGGCACACTGATTACCGCAGCTCCTGGATAATCTAAGGTAATATTTTCCTGTTAAGTTTTATTCTTAACCCCTTCATTAATTATTTTACTGTAACATACTCCTAAAATCCTTCTTCCCTAGCAGCTCTCTGCACCTGTCTCTTCCAGTAGTATTTGTGTGTTCAAACATTTTTGTGTTTACATTTAAAAACATCTCAAATCTAACAGTGAGAAACAGAACAAAATACTTTGTCAGGTCTGTTTGGGGTCTTTTTAAGCAATATTAATTTCATTTAAAGCTTTCTTTCTTTATCTGTGCATGTGATATGTCTTGTTTTTTGTTTTGTTTTGTTATGTTGTTATAGATAAGAAAATGGATGAGAAAGAGCTGAGTGATCCCTTGAATAACGTATCTGTGATTAAAGGTAAATATAGACACCACTGATTTGAAGTGAATGACTTTGCATTGTTTTGCTCCTCTAATGGCTCCTACCTGACACAGCACATCTCGCTAACTGAGTGTGGAAAGGGGGGTGGAAAACCCTGAGTCACACTTAAAATGAGTGTCTGGCCCTGTAAGGACAGCTGGATGGCTTTTAGAGCTTACGGTGCTGTAGATGGCCTTGTTTTAGAGGCTAGTGTCTCCTGTGTCAACAGCTTATTAGAAGATGGAGTCTCTTTGCACAGAGGGCATGTCAGCTGACTGATGTGTGTTAGCTATGACATTTAGGGTGACTAATAAGAATAGAATGCAAAAGACAGCGCAATGATGGCGCAATATAGCGGATATAAAAATCAACGGGGACATTCATAGGAAAAAGTGCAAGCACGTTGGTGACTGAATCAATTTTGCATGATGAATTTGTAATGCTTCACTGCACAATATATAGGGAGCACAAAGCAAACAGTGTCCTCACAACAATAGTGTATCTCAGTAATTCAGAGAGATGAAGATATTTGAGATTCAGCTGCATAAAGAATATGTGTTAGCTGTAAAATGATCTCCCTTTATGATCAGCAGTTTAAAAGGAATACTGTAGACTTTCCGTGCGAGTGGTGCTAACCCCCTGATTCAGTTAAAGAATGCTGTCACATTCAATGAGAAGGAAACAGACAGCAGGCGAAGATGGGCCACGATGGGTCTAGCCTTCAGCACCGGAGCTAAAAAAAGACTTTCTCCTACATATTTTTTTCTTTCCTGTCGTCACTTGAGGCAGTGTGATGCTCAATATTCCCAACTAGTCTGCAAGGTATTTTTACACTCAGACTAATTCCATTACTATGCTGTCAGGTGTCATTCTGTGACACTAAGACATTTTTGCCGTAATAACTAATCTCGCTAAAGATAACATGTTGCACCCTCATTTGAAATACCCTTTATTCCCTGTGCTGTCTTTGTAGGGTATTCATCTTTCACACAAAGTGAATACAGATTGCATACTCAAAGGGTGCCCACTCACTCGCACATGAAGGAACACACAATCACACTGTCCCCCCATGCTTTGTCTGGCACACAGCGGGGTGGTCATGTGCTCAAGTCAGAGGGTGTCACCAGCTCTCAGCCTTTGTTTCACACCGCTTCATTTTAGGGACACTTATCAATACCGCCTGCTAACATTTTTACAATCATGTGGATTTTCGTGTGATTATGTAGCCATGTTTGATGGATGTAGACACAGTTTTCACAATAAATATTGGATTTCAGGGCAGTTCAGGTTCTGGTGCGTCTCCATTTATGGTGCACATGCTTGACCTGTCCCCTGCCAAATGTTCGTTCTGGGATGAGGTCATCTCTTTTCCTAGCTGTGGTAGATTAGGGGCTCGAGATATTCACTAGGCATTTGCAAAGCACAAGTATTTGTGGAGCCTGTTTCCACCTCCAGGAAACACAACAGACCCTTGACAACGCTGGCAAGCCTATTCCCTTTGTGCATTGTTTAGGTACTATTAATGAGTAATGTAGAATCGCTACAGACTCGTATGTGGCTGGGGTAATGGATAATTTGGAATGAAAAGTGTAGATAAGACACTTGTTTCTATTTCTGGGTTAGCAATTATTTTATGTAATAGGCCCATTTTGAATATCTTGGGAAATCATCTAGTATGTCAGTCCTGGTTAAATATTTGGGACTGCAGTAAAAGTAAAACTGTCAAACATTTCATTATTTTTGTAGTTTTATGGCAAATGTATGGAGCCGGTCCATGTTAAGCTCATGACTCTTCTAACTGGGATCACCATTTTTTTCCTTCTTCATTAGATGATCTGACCAAGGCAAACATGGGCTCCTCGGGTGACTCTGAAAAAATCATTCAGCGCTTGACTGATGAACTTCGAGAGGCCAAGGATCTAGCTAACACAGAGAAACATAAATGCATGGAGCTACAAGGTGACACGCCATATCTCCAATGTTAAATAGGACCATCCACTCCATTTCCTTTTGCATTCACACATGTGTGCATGCACCCAACACCAAATAAATGACATGACTGGTACAATTAAATGCTGTGTAGGTATCGTGGAGGAAGAGAGAAAGGAGAAGAAAAAACAAGCTGATGATTCTGCCAAACAGATAAAACTTCTTGAAGGTACATCTATCTGTGGATTAGAAGCATATGCATAATATTAATCTTTTTTTAAAATTGACACTGTCTCTAATTCAAACACTGACTCCGGTTTGGACAGGCCAGCTGCGGCAGCTCCATGATGAGATGGCTGTTCTCAGAGAGCAGATAGACGTCTCCTCCAGCTCACACGATGAGCTACAAAGCGCACGTGATGAAGTGAAGTCGCTGAAACGTGCCCTGGAGGCTGCAGCTGCCGAGCGGGACCGTGACATTGCTGCTGTCCAGTCTAACCTGGCGACTGTCTCCAATGATCTGGACAAATGGCGTCAAACGGCCAACAAGTACGAGCGTGAGATTGGCAACCTGCAGCGTGACCTTCAGCAGCAGAGCAAGCAGTGGCAGAAAACTGCAGAAATACAAGGTATGACACGGTGCCCCTGGTAGTTATAAACGCATGAAATAATTCTTACATGGAAATGAACTGTGTATTAATAAATCAAATAATATTACCATTCCTTGTCCAAGACATGAGGCCTACTCGCTCTCTATGTATTTTGTTTCTAACAAGCACACTTCTTTTCATACTTGTACACTGGTGAATCAAAGTATAACTAAAAACATGGGTTTTTTTTTTATAGTTTTTGCTTTATCTGTAGGCAAATCAAGGACATACAATCTGTTAAAAAACAGCATTGTTACATACCTTGTTCGTTTCTTTTTACAGCCAGTGAACTTCAGTCCATGCAGGTGGAGTGTAATGGCCTTCACAAAGAATGTTCTGTTCTTCGATCTGAGAAACAGGATATCGTGAATAAGCACCAGAAGGAAAAAAGCAGTCTGCAGAGTGAATGTGCTTCCTTCAGGGCTGAGAACGAGGAACTCCTGAAGACTCACCAGAAAGACAAAAGCAACCTGCAGAGTGAATGTGCAGCATTGCGCACTGAGAAGGAGGCAGCCCTGCAGAAACAGCAGCAGCTGGAGAAGGACCTTGCCAGGTCGGTGCACTGATCTACATTACTGGGAGCTCTTACCCCCACCTTCGTGCTCCCTCTGTCTCATCTGTTTTAATCAGTACCCACGTGTTTTGATTTACATGATCCTACATAATTTTTTTCTCTCATCTTTTACATATTGAACTCAGTTTTGTTTTGCTTCTGGTAGTTTGCGTGCCCAGAACACTGAGCTGAAAAATAGCCTTGGATCCCTTGAGCAGACCTGGCAGGAGATGGAAAAGAGCCAGGTAGCCCTGCAGCTCCAGCACCAGCAGGATAGCACCACACTGCAAACCCAACTGGATGAGGCAGACAGCCGCAGCAAGGCTCTGCAAAAAGAGGTACGCCCCTCAAAAGTTGAGACATCAACCTTAGGGGTCCAGTATCTTAGTGGGTGTCATGCAGATGAATACTTCTATCTCAAATGTGAAAAGTGAACCCTCTCTGACCTGCATGGCTTTTAATACAGTCCTGCAACTGACAGGCCTTATAAGCACACACATGTTTTACTCATTAATGCTGTCCAAAGTTGATTTGGACTTCAGTCCTGTTTAGTTTTCACTTGAATTTTTGCATTTTAGTTTTTCTAGCTAAATGGTAGTGGTTCTGAATATATATCTGTGGCAGAACTGCTCCAGCTTAGAGGCTATTGGAAGACTGTAGCTGCTGCCAGTGTGCTGCTGACCATGCTGCTTTAGAGGGCCAATGCTGACAAGCTGTTGCAGTATTTATGAAATTACTTTGGGACACTGTGGGAAAGGGGAAGTTTTTGAAAGAAAGTAAAATTACACTCTTATTACATTGAATGGCAAGTCACCACTAAGCCTAGGAGAATTAGAAATACAAGGACAAAGTATTATCAGGATAGTGTAATATAACTTTAAAAATATTACTTATTACATTTTAGATTTACATTTAACTTTTTTAGGTAATGTAAAGTCATAATTTCTGGAAAATTCCCAATTCTCCCATTTTTTTCAGTGATTTAAGTTTAAATATGAACACATCCTGGCTATGATAACACATTAGTCAAAACTTTTTATGTTGTTGCTTCGGTTTCATGGTCAAACTGCCATTTGACTAAAAATCAAGACTCAAGAACATGTATGTGTAATTGGTGCTCTGATATGATGCGCTTCTCAGTTTTGTGTGATTTAAAGTGAGCATATTAAAATCACTTGATTTGTTTTTGGCATTATTAGCAGTGGCAATATCCAACAGAGTTACAAGAATCTGTGGTTTTTACTCAAATTATTAATGCAGGACATTAAAATCAACGTGGAGCTCAAATAACTTTGAGCAAATTGAGACTGAAGTGTCTTGAAGAAACCTTTTAATGCATTCATTTTATTTAATCTCATGTAACATAATTTAAAGAAATTTGCTGTTAACAACCAATTTACAAAAGAAGTACTGCAAATTGTTGCCATTCAGGACATTTACAGCTGTATGAGATGGGCAGCTGTTCTCAAAGTCGTCTGCTCAAGGTACTTTATTGTATTTCTTCTCATCGTCAAAGATTGCGCAGAAATACCTGATGATGGGATGATGAGGACAACTGCACTATTTTAGAAAACTCACATTCTCCCATGACTAAAAGTGTCTCTGAGTGATCATTGCTGAGAATTTAGAGCTTTCTATTTTGAGACGATGTTGGCGTCATCTAGGTCAGAACAAAGTCACATCCACCACAGTTGAATGGTGAAGCCATCACGGAGCCATAATGACTTTCTCTGAAGCCTTTTAGACACTTGTGTCAATAAATCTATGGCTCTTACTGACATTATAAAGAAAGTCCATGCTTCTTCCCAAAAAAACAACAACAACGAAAAAAGATCCCACCCAGATATTTCACAGGTTGCTGCGTGCTGTCCAGAGGCAATACCTACTCTCGGTTTGTATGGGGATCACTGGCTGCTGTCAGTTAATGAGGCGTGGCAGTGCTAAGTAGTAGAAAGCATAGTTGGGTCATCTTTGACACAATGAATGAATGAGGGAATTATGTTGTCCCTTATATAAACCGCACCTCACCCTAATTAGCTCATGTATAGAAAATTCAGCAGTTAAGCACTGTAGGAAGGACTGGTTTATCTTGTAAATGGCAATAAACAGAAACTGTTCCTCAAAAGCATTACACAATACCATCAAACTAAAAACTTTAAATTAACCTGAACTGATGAGAGTGTATATTTGAATAAATGTTTAATTTGCTTCGTGCAGTACGAGGAGGCTAGGACGGAGCTGTCAGACCTCAAGGAAAAATACGAGAAGGTTGAGCAGGAAAAACAATTGGTTACAGATGAACTCGAAGCATGCAGAGCCAACATGGAGGAACTGCAAGGAAAAGGGACAAAGGTGAGTATTGATCTATCAAACGCACAGCAAAAACAGGAAGGCATTTTACCCTAATATATGAATGGCATCGTGTATAATGATATATAAGAGGTTTAAAAAATAATATATTGAGTGTGGAAACAATCATCTGCACTTTTATTTTCAGAGGCAATAACTTCTTTAGCAGTTTCTGTTTTGGGGGGGCATGGGCTTCATTTCCAATGTTTCCCTTTTGTTCAGCATCTGTTTGCGCAGCATCTCCAGATATAAAAGATGAATCTTATTGTAAGATTCACAATTATTATCTCTTTTTTTATTTTAGCACATATGCTCCACTCTAGTCATCCAGTGTCTATTAGTGTTGCTTTTATGGGCCATTCACACATATGGATTCAAAAAGCTGTGCCAGACGGCTGCTATTTGTTAGCTAAGCTGGGGTGAGAGCACCGTGCAACTGTATCACTTCCATTTCAGATAATGGACTTAAATGCCAGGCATACCTGACAGCTTAAAACATCTTCAGCAAATACAAAAAGGTGGGGAAAAAACTCAGCAAACTATGCTGTACAACAGGAAATAAACATGGCCGTGTATAGTAACACTGATATGTAGGATGTCAACTCTGTACTAAACACAACACACCCCCGGACACACAGCTACGGATTTATGAGGCCATAAAGGTCCAGCTCCTTTGTATCTGTATGTGTGAACTAACAATGACACACTGACAGCCGTGTGTGACTGAGTTTTGTATAAATACTAGTTACAGGCGTAGAGAACTGACTGAGGGATCTAATAATAAACCAACCAAAGTATGTCCCATTGCAGTTGATTACTATAATATCCCTTCCCTTCTGTAGACATCCCTATTGCTGCCTGTTCAAGCCATAGTCATCGGCCTTATCCTGGCTTTGCTGCATTGGTGCTTCGGCGCATTGTGGTAGCAAGGTACACATTATTCCTGTCAAGTTGGCCTACATCTTTTCATCCTCATCAGTGTCTCTTAGACGATTGCATGATTTAATCAGGTTTTCCTCATTCCCGGGAATGTCTTCCTCAGGGGAAAAATTCTTCAGAAATCTAACCTCTCTAATCATACAGCTCCAACATCTGACATCTGTTTGTCCTGCCTGGATGGCTAATGCTTAACAACTGCTTCTCACAGTTGGTGTTTGATAATGCTTATCTTTATCTGCAAGCGCTGTTTGTATTCGTGCACTGCCTTGATCTCAGTGGCTCCCTCTGTCAAAGCTTTGGTGATCCAAAATGGGTGCATGTTTATTCGCTGTTGCTCAACTTTCTATTTCTGTGTTGCCACTTATTCCAGAAACTGTGGATGATCTGGGGGCCTGTGGTTGCTGTGGCTCTGACAGCTGTGACTGCTGCCGTGCTCTTCAGGACCTGAGGGCGACTCATTCATGCATACACACGCACCCACCCACCCACGCACACACACAAGGGAATCCATATTTGTCTTCAGGTGTCAGAACTTGCCCTCCTTATCATATCTGCACTATTAACTCGGAGGGCTCATATTTAACTGTTTAATTTTTAAGATGCTCTATTTTAGATGGCAGAGAAGTTAATAAAAGAATGTGATTTTTGTGTGCAAAGTAAGTTTGTACGTCCGTTATTTACAGGAAGTCTAGTCAAGTTTACAATTTTGATTGGGAATATGGATGAATGTAAAAAATAAATAAATATGCCACAAACTCAACTAATTATTAGTATTTATGATAATGTTTTAGGTGGATCACTCGAGCTCTAAATGTAGCACTTCTATGTAATTGTCATAATAATGGAGATTGTCACAATAACACCCCCTAATGGAGTGTGTAATGAAAGCCATAGATGGGTAACTGCATTAGTGATGGGAATTGCAAAGAGATCAGTTGGTGTAACTGTTATCTATGTGAAAATAGATAGCGTTTCAGACAGTATTGAGCTGAGCAGGAGTTTATCTTGTTTGTTTTTTCTCAACAGAGAACCATTAAAGAAAATTGCAGAAACATACATTTAGATCCATTTTCTTCATTTATGTGGCCGTTGTCCAGACTGCAGTTGTACTTATCTGTATTTAGTTTCTGCTTTGCTTTTTTCTGTTTTTGTTTGTTTGTTTTGTTTAACTTTTCATTTCAGTTTTATGATCATGAATGCTAAATTAACGTAAGGGGCAGGGTTGCTAAAATTATTGTATGCATGGGGAAACCTAAAATGTATAATTAAACACATAGGGTCATTTCATTAGGCACACCTGTTTACCTGCTCGCTAACACAGTTATATCATTAGCCAATCATGTGGCAGCAACTCAGTGTGTTTAGGCAAGTAGGCATAGTTAAGATTACACGCTCAATTTCAAACCAAGCATATGAATGGGCACAAGATGAGCTGCAGAGAAAATGCCTTGTTGAAGTCAGAGGGTAAGAGGGCAACCAGCTGTTACATCTAAGGTATGCAGAAGAACATCTTTGAATACACAACATGGTAAAAAAAAAAGAAGGTAAATGGCCTGTGTTTGTATAGCGCTTTACTAGTCCCTAAGGACCCCAAAGCGCTTTACACATCCAGTCATCCACCCATTCACACACTGGTGATGGCAAGCTACATTGTAGCCACAGCCAGAGGCGAGGCTGCCGGACACTGGCGCCACTGGGCCCTCTGACAACCACCAGTAGGCAACGGGTGAAGTGTTTTGCCCAAGGACACAACGACCGAGACTGTCCACATGGGTCCATCAAAACTGAACAGAAGAAAATTGGAAGAAGTCTATTCAGACATGAGGTCAGAATTGGCATAACTAACGTGAATGGGTGGATGGACAGAGATGAAAGCATCGATCCACCGTGTCTTGTACAAGTAGTTGAGATTGGTGGTAGTGGTGTAATAGCTCATTATTTAAACTACACAGTCTACCTGAATATTGTTGTTGGCCACCACTTTATTACCACACTGTACCCATCTTCTGATGGTTGCCTGTAGCAAGGTAACATGCCATGTCACAAAGCTCAGATCATGTCAAACTTGTTTCTTGAACATTGCGATGAGTTCACTGTACTCAATTTTGTACTCAAATATGGACCATAATCTCTGACTAATATTTTCAGAACCTTGTTGAATCTATGCAACAGGGAATTCATTCTGAAGACAGTAGAGGGTGGCTTCTGTTTCTCCTAAATAACCATTATCTTCATCCATCCGGTCATTCATCCATTATCTTCATGTAGACAAATTGCCAGAGGTCATATCTTCTCTGTAGCATTTCATTGATATCGCTCATGTCATCCAGGAGGGGTTAAGTTTGGTCTCATATCTGCTGTTTTTCCCTCCCTTTTCTATCACACTATGTGTTGCAGTTGACATTTAAAGAAAATGGTTAATGCTGAGAGTAATGTTTTGTTAGGTAAAAGGTGTGTATCACCTGAAAAGCATGCGCTGTTGTAAAGTCAACATGTAGACAGGCATCGGCCTGCAATTTACCTTCTATTTGCATAGAGGCGTAGAGTGGCAAACGAGACTGATCAGCTTGAACGTCATCCTGTTTTTCAACAAGCAAAGCAAAAGCTGGTATCAATGTGGGAATTAAGACAAAAATCCTTGTACATAGGTCATCTCATTCATAACTAGTCCTGCATTGTATAGGCTGTCATGATCATAGGATTAAATGGATTAGACAATCCTGGAAAACAGGACAAACTACGCCTGATTCTCCCAGAGCTAATAGATTTCACTTTTTTCACTTCTTTTTTTGAAAAACATTTTGTTTCTGTTTGTTTGTTTTTCTTTTAAATTAGAGTTTCAGCTTATTCGCCACTTTTTGACAAAATATACCTGGTGATGTCAACAGGATTATCTCTGCTTCAACTGAACACTACATAGCTGCAACACAGGTTGTGTCATAAACTGTATTTAAAGGGTTAATCCTTTACGGCTAAGGGCATTTCCAAACATATAGTCAGTTTGCTGTGATATGAATCAGCTGCAGAGTTGGGGAAGCTGTTGTATTTCTCATCAGTTTCATTTCCTTTGAGGGAGGGAGGGGAAAATGTAAGCCAAAGTGCATGTATAAAAAACGCGGGAGAACCTTCACTCTGCTCTTTAGTCAGATGTGTCTATCATAGAAAGGATAAACACAGAAGGCTCAAATGAAGGTGTGATGCTAGTCCAGGTGAGACCATTGATTCTCTTGAGTTTAATTCCTCCACATCCTAGAATGCAAAGTGGGAGCACATCAGGGTTAAACAAGGTTGCCACCACAAACAAACTGTTCCAGAAATTGTGACCAGATGGACTCTCAGCATCAGAGTACAGACCTTGAAGTCTCTGCTGCTTTGATTTTGACATTTTCTTTTTTTTTTTCCCTCCAACTTTATTGAATTGTATCATGGAAGCGTGACACAAAACCATACAAGCAGAAAATGTACGCAAAAGATACTCTTCTAAAATAGTCAGACAACCCCATTAGTTATTTTCTTGCAATGAATAATTTTACAATTTCTAGTAGTTGTTTATTTTCCATGAAGAAATGTTACTGATCACTTCTAAACTGAGGCTCTAATGAAGGGATTCTTGGTCTTTTAAGCTCCTTCACTAATCGATCCATGCCTGTGTGGTTGTCTTTCTGCTGGGAGACAAACACTCACTGCAGTTACTCCCTTAAAGCACCCCAAACACTCACAGTTACTCTGTAAAGGATGAGGCCGAGTGTTTCTCAACACGATTCTATTGGCAAATTAAAATTTCACAATGAGGTCGTTGCTCCCAGCAAAACAGCTGACCTGTGTGAATGTGTCATCATGACACGTTTTTGTGTCGCTACATTGCTTCTCTTTTTTTTTGTTCTGCCAGCTTTGCTCCACCAAGTATTCCTCTCAGGAATACGACGGCTAACGTGATGTAGTCAAAGCGAGCAGACTGGGAGCATCCCCTCCGTCCTATATACACTCAAATATGAGAATCATTCCCATGCAAGGCGAGCCCCTCTGCGGCATTGCCGTGTCCATTTATTCTGCTCTACTTTGCATGTAGGTCATCTGTAGTGGACCAGAGATGCAGCAGAGTGGCAGCTGTGAACTTCAGCCTTTTTACTCTGTAATCCTTGTTTTGTATTGGGTTCAGTTTAAATTTTGACATAGTTTGTGAATAACCACAATGATTAAACCAGTTTACTAAAATCACAGCATAATGAACAGCTCGGGCGTTTTTAGCAGATCTCTGAAGCTGAACGTCACTTTTCCAACAGCAGTTATCGGCTGTTTATTTAACAGTTGTCAGTACTGTGTGCTTCACAGACCTTTAGACTCTGACTGAACTGATGCACACAAGGTGATAAACAGAAAAACACTGCTGATTAATTCTAAACCAGAATCACACCCAGTGTTACTTTGCAAAGTTATTGCTTTTATTAGTTGAGCAGATTTAATCTAGTTGAAAATATTTGGGAAATGTAGTTTTAATTTTTAGGGTTATGATTTATTTTTCTGCTTCATGTTTTGATCTGTATATATTTTTGGCAGATCTCTATGCATTGGATAAATATAGAAAAATAAATATAGAAATGTACACAGCACTGGGGGAAGTCTGATGAGTCAACATCAATGCAGTAGGGCAGCATGTCTGCGAAGATGTGAAATTCTGTCGCTCACATCTGCAAAAGAAATCTGTGTCCAATTACCTAAAAGCCTCTCTCCCCACTGAACTGGAATTGACAACATCTTAAAGTTAGGTCCTCACGACGCCCAGTGATCTGTGCAAAGGACCCTTGAAACTTTACCACACACTGCAGGAAACAGTCTGCCTCTATAATGACACCCAGTGGTCAGTTTTAGCCTTAAGCTTCAGCTTGTAATTTGATGTGGCTGTTTGGACTGGCCTTCCTCAGCCTCCACTCTCAGACTAACCGTGTCAGTAGAAAATAGTGAGTGCCACTGCATCTGACCAAACGAGGCACCTTTTATGAAAGTGCACATTTATTTCTGGGATTCGTCCCAGATGGAAGTAAGACAGGTCTGTCATACACACTAAAATATCATTTTTTCAGTGTTTAAAGTCTGATTCAGAACCCCAATTTATCTTGTCTGCACAAAGCTTGGCCTGTGTGTTCACTTTAAATGATCGACCCAATGATGGAGTGGCCTATTTTACCCCGACGATGAGAATCAATGAGTTTATCCAGAGCAGGCATAATCTGAAACGAATAACTGCCCTCTGCAACAGGCGCTTTTCATTTGAGAAATATTAGTTAACCACTGATACTTTCTGCACATAAAAATAGCAGAAATAAATGTCGTAGAGTGTGCGTGCTGTGCAGCTATTTAACAAAATCACTTTTGATGCTCCCGCCTGAGATAGAAGAAAGAAGGAGGGGAAAATCATCTCAAAGGTAAGTTTTTACAGTTTTTTTAGCGTGTGTTTTGTTATAGAAGCACGCTTTAGTTATTTTACAGCTTGTATTATGTTATTTTGTGCACATGCACATCCTAAAGACACCCCTTTATTTATAGTCTTAATTAAATATGGAAATTATGTGGAATTTATCTAACAGATTTCTCCCCAGAAGGACAATGCGTGAGTTTGTGTTCATTTATTTTCAGTTGAGCCATGGCAGCTGATCTGGATGTGGTGAACCTGTGTATTATTGCTGGAGGAACACTGGCTATTCCCATCCTGGCCTTTCTGGCTTCCTTTCTTCTCTGGCCCTCTGCATTAATTAAAGTGTATTACTGGTAATGTAGATGGGTTTCTTGTGCTGTACTTCAATTTATATTTTATACAATTCTATGATATATTCTTATGTTTCTGTCAGAATGTTTGAGGTTTGAGGTTTAATCACATTAATGATGTTTCTATCTGATTGAATCTCTGATTTACACTCAACAGCCACTTTGTTAGGTACACCTTGCAAGTACTGGGCTGGACCCCCTTTTTGCCTTTAGAACTGCCTTGATTCTTTGTGGCATAGATTTAACATGATGCTGGAAACATCCTTGAAAGATTTTGGTCCATATTGACATGATGGCATCACATAGTTACAGCAGATTTGCTGGCTTCCATTACCCCACTCACTGGGGCTCTATTGGACTGGGATGTGGGGACTGAGTCATTTGAGTATAGTGATCTCATTGTAATTGGAGCCTGATTCGAGCTTAGTGACATGGTGCGTTATATTGAAGCTATAAGAAGATGAGCACACTGTGGCCATAAAGGGATAGTCATGGCCACACACTCAGATAGGTAGCAATATTTTGAACAATGCTCAACTGGTACCAAGTGTGCCAAGAAAATATTCCCCACACCACTGCACAACTAGCAGCCTGAACTATTAGTACAAGGCAGGATGGATCCATGCTTTCATCTTGTTTATGCCAAATTCTGACCATACAGTCTGAATGTCACATCAGAAATGGAGACTCATCAAAGTGGGCAATTTTCTATTGTCCAGTTTTGGCGAGCTTTTGTGATTTTTCTGTCCTTAGCTGACAGAAATGGCACTCAGTGGGATCTTCTGCTGCTGTTGCCCATTTGTTTCAAGGTTTGGCCTGTTGAATGTTCAAAGATACTCTGGTTGAAACAAGTGGTTATTTTAGGGTTGTTTTTTTTCTGCCTTCCTATTAGTTCAAAGCTGTCTGGCCATTCTCCTCTGGCATCAACAGGACATTTCCACCCAGACAAATGCTGCTCATTGGATAGTTTCTCTTTCTGACCATTCTCTCAAAGTCACTTAATCACCGTTCTGCTCCATTCTGATGTACGGTTTGAGCTTTCGCATCTCACCCTGTGATGGCTGATTACATATTTGTGTTAATAAGCAGTTTTACAAGTGTGCCTAACAAAGTGGTGTATGTACATATTGTATACTGTACCTGGATTTTCTTTGCCCTTTCTTGTCATGCGCCTTGTGATTTCTAATTTGGAAAGGTGCTCTAAGGATTATATTCATTTATCAATGACATTGTTGAAAACTGTGGCATTAGTTAGCTAGCATACTTTGTTTAATGATATTTATTGTGTCTTAGTTGCTGTGACTATCCAAGAAAAAGAATCTGCCTCATCATTAATCCTTTAAAGCATTTCAGCGAAGAAAGCTCAGATTTGAATTTGCATGTAAGCCTTTGTAGCTCATATATGGTACCTGCTTGTCTTCAGGTACTGGAGGGGGACTCTGGGCCTGCAGGTGGGCTATGCGGATTGTGGTGGTTATCGCTTTTGTTACTCCTACAGAGGAAAGCCTGGAATGAGACCTTCGATCTTAATGCTGCATGGCTTCTCTGCTCACAAAGACACATGGCTCACTGTGGTCAAGGTTCGACTGACACTAGACAACTCATTTTACTTCCCAATAGCTCATGGGGCTAACACTCAGCTTAAAACTAGCTTTTGTCAAAGAAATGCTGAATGTATGCTTTTAGTCAGACATCTATCCAGTGGAGTTATGCTCCATCAGTCACATGATCCAAGAGAAAGACTGGAATTTATTTTAATTTAAACATTAATTAGAAATGATTTCATAAATACATATTGTGCTGTTTATGAAATTCTTCTTAAAACACCCTTTCTTGGCTTGAATGCATTTATCATATTAATGACATTAAGCGTTCTTTTTTGTCTTCTGCTGCTCCAGTATCTGCCAAAACATCTGCACATTTTGTGTGTGGACATGCCTGGCCATGAGGGGACAACACGCACCAACATAGATGATTATTCCATTCAGGGGCAGGTCAAAAGAATCCATCAGGTACACCCAATAGATAGTTTTTAAAATATGTTGGTGTATTTGTCAGGTGCCTAAATCATTCCAGTAAAACTCTGTTTTTGTCTTTTGTTCTTCTCAGTTTGTGGAAACCATCCGCTTAAACAGGAAACAGTTCCATCTGGTTGGAACCGGCATGGGGGGAAATGTAGCCGGGGTTTACGCAGCCTGCTATCCCTCAGAAATCTGTAGCATGACTCTCATCTGTCCAGACGGTCAGTCAGTGTGTTTGTGTGTCTGTGTATGCGTGAGCCCAATTGTACTATGCTGTGATGAAATCCGTCTGCTGTCAAGGTCACTTTGTGGGGTTCAGTTCTAATATGGTGAGAAAAAGGGAGTACGTTTTAGAGGGAAGACTTGTTTAGGCAATCAGTGCTTAGAGTTGTGGTAATTCTTTAGGAAATGAAAGTCAGTACACTGTCCTCTGAAGTCATGGAAACACACCTGTGTGTGTTCCTGTGTAAACCATCATCAATGAGCCTTTTGTGCTTTGTCCAAAGAGAGGCTGGATGCAGGAAAGAGTGAATATTTTAACTTTAAATAGGCACCCACATTTCTTAATAGACAGATAGAAAGAAATGAAGGAACTTACCAAAAAAACAGAAAAAGTTAGATGTAGGAAGAGCTCCAACTAAGGACTTCACCTCTGTGATCAAATGGAAATAGAGTAGGGTCCTAAGATGTATAAGATGTATAAACAGAAAATCCAAAGTTTTTAGAATCAATGGGTTAACAAAATACAGTTCGTTGTATTCCTTTTCTTGTTCAAAATAGGGGTAGTGTAATACCATACTATATTTTAAAAGTTTGACAAGTTGGCTAATAAAATGAACATAATTCAACATCATAAAGACACATCAAGACATGCCAGATATATGTGGATTTAACTTAATGCTGTTATCATAATTACTCAACACAAGTGAGTATGAACTTTAATGTAAGTTTATTTATTAAACACATTTCACTGTTCGGCTGAATATGAACAATGCAATGTATGAAAAACCAAGATATTGACAACGTCAGTGTATTTACATGAGGAAGACTATTTAAAATGTACAAAGTGTTTCTTTTATGGTGGTTTTCCGTTTATCCTAAGGAGGAATGTGTGTGTGTGTGGTGGGGGGGAAGGGGGGGGGGAAGGGGGGGGGTATGGGTCAAGCTAACCAGTAGTGCCACTGAGAAATGCTGCTCAACTGGTTGGCCAAGTGAGCACTCATTCTGCAGCATATGGGCTCTGAAAATGTGAAGGTTGCTTATTTTGTTACTTTTTTTTTCATGACAAAAAAATATGTTCAGCTAGACATAATATTTAATTACTAATATAAACCACACATTCCACCTAAGACTGGATCTGTAATTGGACCCGTTATGTAATTAATTTTCCCAGGGCGCCACATTAAATGATTGTGACTGCGAAAGAATAATATTACTCAGATCAAAACTTTAAATAGCATTAACATGAATGCTGGAGTTAATATTTCCTTGTCAGGTTTGTAAAAATGCTTTATGAGGTTTATTTGGGATTGAAATTATATTATATATAAATATTATATTTGGGATTATTCAAATATTAGTACTTTTATCACAATTATTTTTTCAAAGGATGTCCCCATGTGGGGACAATGGGTTTATTTTATGCCAAGACACAATAAAGACACTGTTTAGCAAAATATAAATCACATTATTGAACAAAGTAAAGGATAAGGTGCAGGAAAGCCACAATTTATTGTCCCCATATGAGGATGGGGGCTCTCTGGAGATTAAATAGTGCCTTTTTAATAGCAAACCAATTAATACAGAGCATGAAATTAATTTTGTGTCCAAAATCATCATTTTATTCTGCAGGAATAAGACATCCATGTGAGACCAAGTTTGACAATCATGTGCAGGACCTGGAGCACAGCAATTACACCCTGAACATCCCGCTGATCCCCACTACACCCGAGGAGATGGAGGATATGTTCAAACTGTGCTCCCATGTTCGCTTTAAAATTCCTCAGCAGGTCAGGTCTTCATTTCAAGTATACATTTTTTTGTTTTGTTTTATGCGCTAATAATTTGCAATTATGATGTAGACTATAAAAATAACAAATACAGAGTAGTAATCGTCTTACTGAATTGCTTTGTTATTCAAAGCTTGGCTTATTTTGTGAACTTTTTGTTAAAGCTACTTTTTCGCTGATTAGATCCTTCAAGGCCTGGTAGATGTCCGAGAGCCTCACAACACATTTTACCAAGAAGGTCAGTTCACTTTGTACTGAAATATTTCAGTATTTTCCAGTTTAGTGGAAAAATTCCAGTAAATTCTCTTTTTCTTTAGTTTTTATGGAGATTGTAGGTGAGAAATCAAGATACGCCTTACAGGACCACTTGCATCTAATAACCACACCTTTACAAGTGATATGGGGCAAACAAGACCAGGTAAACTAACACAATGACTCCAAGTACATAAATGATTACACAGCAGGTTTTGCGTCTAAACTAATCTGAAGATTCATATTCCAGGTGCACACGTGCTGTACACTGAAAGTGGTGGCTCAGGTTTTCTATTAAAGAGAAACTTTATAGAGCAGGGGTGTCAAACATAAAGCTCGGGTGCCAGATTTGGGCTGAGAAAGACTTCAGTCTGGCCCACTGGACGGCTTTGGGAAATATGAAGGTCGTAAATTTAATTGCATTTTTATACATTTTACAGCTTTGGCTACTGATAAAGACTTCCCCCATGGCCATTTATACTACACCAAAGTAAATAAGTAACAAATTTAAAAAAAAAATTAAATAACAGAGAAGTTCCTTTTTCCCACTATTTTTTCCTCTTGGATTAAATGCATAGATAAACTTCTTTACACTGACAAAAAGAAGAGTTTTACTGGTCCACACCACTTAAGATCAAAGTGAGCAGTGCAAAGTTAGTTTGGCATCCCTGTCATAGACATACTAGTAATCATTCAGCATTTGCTCAGGTGGTGGATGTCTCTGGAGCGGCAGTGATTGCAGAGACCTTGCCTGAATGCAGAGTGGATCTGCTGGAGAAGTGCGGACACTCTGTGGTGATGGAGAGGCCTTCTCGGACAGCCAGACTCATTCTGGAGTTCATCATCTTGCAGCAAAATGCCAGAAGTGGCACAAAGAAAGCCACCTGACCTAAAGACTTTTCATCGTTTCTTGTTATTCTAATGCTCCAAGTGCTCCTGCTTTTGTATAGAAGATGCAGACACCTCACAAAAATGTACAATTAAGATAGTAAGAAATTATTGAAGGCTTCCTGCATTTCTTCAGTGTGAATGAATCACATTTCTGTTGTAACACAAGCTGCATGACGATAATAAAACGACCATGCGTTTATGTGTGAGTGTGATTCACTGAGAGGCGCCTGCAGCTGCACCAGGACCTCCCTCCTTCTCTTCCTTGATCCTCCTTGTGTGCGCAGTCTTGGTTTAGCCCGGAGCCGAGCACAGTTACCCGGTGCGACCAGCGGTAAACATCAGTGACTCTCAAGCTGCACCGTTAGGCACCAACCACAGGCTTCTGTCGCTGAATAAAAATAAACACACAAGTACGCACGAAAGAGAGCAGGTAAGGCATGGTTTTACCTCATGTGTCACTCACTGCTCGGTCCTGCTAAGACCCTGGCGTTAACCTTAGTAGTAAGAGCAGCTAATGGGATGCTAGCTGCGTTAGCTTGCTAACCAGAAGCTAGCAATTAGCTAGATTAGCGGGCTGTATGTTAAACTGTATGCTTTCATTGTGTTTCACGACACACAGCTCTGTGTATCCGAGCTGGGTTTGTGATGTAGTAACGGTACTGAACTTAAAAATGCACTTCGGGGCTTGCTGTAGCAGCTTGTTAGCCAGTTGGCAGCAAATACTGCAAAGGCACTGTCGACTGGATATTAAAGAAACATTGGTTAGCTGGCTTCACTAGCATGCAGTGAACCAATACACCTTAGTTAAATGTTGTAAGTAAAACAGGTCTGTGTGGGCAGTTTTATATAGGGTGTTTATCTGCGCCAGGTTTAAGTTTCAAGTTGAGTGTTTTTGTGGTTTCTGCTATTTAGTCCCGACTTTCATGCTTTGAAACGTGAAATGTTAAGTTTATATTTAAACAGGGAAGCAGCAATTGATAGAACCAAGCCTTGTATTTGCTGCTCTGCAACCAGCCACATTATAGTAGCATAACAAATGAGATGGGGAGTACTAAGGGTTGCTTTAAGGAAATTAAGAATGAGGACTGTACCGCGTACGTTATTTGCCTATAGATGAAGGCGCAGATCATAAAACCAAATTCTGCGAGTATAATTTACATCAGTTACTCTCTTACTTAGAATATTGGCTTACTTATACTTGCTGTATTACTTTAAGTATACAGAAATAAGCAGATACTCTAAGTGTCTCCTTGTGGTACACAAGTAGGGAAAGTGGATAGTAGTGCCTTATTATTTAAATTGGCAATTTCCTTTAAATTAACACACACACACATATGTATATATATATATGTGTGTGTGTGTGTGTGTTTATAAGCACTTCCTTTTTTGGCTCCTCCCTTAGAGGTTGCCACAGCAGGTCATCTTCCTCCATCTCACCCTGCTGCACCTTAACATCCTCCTCTGTCGCAGCAGTGCAAATTGTTTTACTACACTGGTAGTGAATATCAATGAAATACTGTATAGTGACATCTGGTAACATTGTTATTGTCATTTGTATTTCTTTAATCCCCAGTTGATCTCATTACTTTAATGATGGTTTAAGGACATTACTGTTTTGATAGCGTATTCTTATATTCCCTTTTCTGTTATTCTTGACCCTGATTGGGTACATCTGGAGAACTATGTAAAAAAGAATAATGTCAGAATTTCCAAAAGAAGAGCCAGATTAGTAAGGTATATAACAACTATCACGAGTAACTGTGGAGGCTAAAACAAAAGCCTGTCATCTCGTGTTTATGCATAGTGGCTTTTGAGATTATTTTCTTTAAATTAAATTAAATCCATACTTAGAAATTTAGAAATTTGCTTAGAAATGAGCACACAAAGCACTTCAATGCCATGTTGGCTTTGGGATTAAGGTTCAGAGCTTCAGCTCCACCTGTTCCTGAATGCAAATTTAATAAAATCTTATCACAAGAGTCCCTTCATCTACTAACATCCCAGGCTGCTGACTTCACAGTAAGAGGGTAAAGTCACATTGAAAATAACACCACTCAAATCTTTTGCACAGTCTGTTTATTTACGCTTACCCTTACTCAAATAAATCAAGGCATGCACACAGATGCTTAAGTCTGTACCGAAAAACCTCATTTAACCTAGAACAAGACTGTGTCCGTCTTGTTCTGCATATGAAGTCTTGTTACAGCTGATGTTAATATCACTGTTTTCTCACAGGTGAAATCAAAGTGAGCTGATCCTCATTCGTTCCCTCTCTATTTTGGTTCTGGCCAAGCTGCTATTCTTCTACAAATGGATAATGGAGACTGGGGCCATAGGGTAAGAGACACCTAAGAAACCTGACATGTGTCTGACAATGAAATTAATCACATAAACTTGCTCTGTTGCCACTTTAGCTGAAACTAGTTTAGTCTAATACAAATCCTGCATTAATCAGTTACAATGCTGAGGCCTTTTTGCTGATTGATGTTTAAAAGGTTTTTGATTTATTTTTGGGGGGGCTCTAGATTCAATGACTTGTATTGTGTCCACTCATTATGTTTTACCATATTTTTTTCATTGTAATTTATATATATATATATATATCCAATAGCATGAGCTTGACAGGTTTTTCTTTTCTTTTAGATGACTACTCCTGTTACCTTGAACGTGGGAGGCCACCTATACACCACCAGTTTATCCACGCTGCAGCGCTATCCAGACTCCATGCTGGGAGCCATGTTCCGAGGAGATTTCCCTACAACCCGCGATTCCCAAGGGAATTACTTCATCGACCGGGATGGAACACTTTTCCGGTACATCCTGAACTTCCTGCGGACATCTGAGCTTACCCTTCCTTTGGACTTCACAGAGACGGACCTCCTGAGGAAAGAGGCGGACTTCTACCAGATCGAACCTTTGATCCAGTGCCTCAACGATCCAAAGCCGCTGTACCCTCCTGACATCTTTGAGCAGGTCGTGGAGCTCTCCAGCACTCGGAAACTGTCAAAGTACTCAAACCCTGTTGCTGTTATCATCACGCAGCTAACCATAACTACTAAGGTTCATGCCCTGCTAGAAGGTATTTCTAACAACTTCACCAAGTGGAACAAACACATGATGGACACCAGAGACTGCCAAGTGTCATTCACCTTTGGACCATGTGACTATCACCAAGAGGTGTCCCTAAGGGTTCACCTGATGGACTACATAATGAAACAGGGCTTCACCATTCGGAACACACGCGTGCATCACATGAGTGAGCGTGCCAATGAGAACACGGTGGAGCATCACTGGACTTTCTGCAGACCCGCTCATAAAGTTGAAGACTGAGTTTACGTAGCACAATTGTTATAGGTGACACTACTGCTGGATTTGTCTTTTATGTTACGCAAATCATGATTTTAAAAAAGGAAAATCCAGAAAGCAAAAATCAAAGAAGATGTGAATTTGGATTTATTCACCTGTTCGGGGCTACAACTTTGCGTGTGCTACCCCTACACATGTTTATTAGAGTGTAAGGCCTACCATAGAAACATGGGATTTTATACATACACATTGAATCGTCCCTATACTAAAATAGTGTGGGTAAATTATTATTATGGGCATAACGGTGGCTTTAAAAAAAAACTCTTTAGAAATGAGGTCATAAAGAAGGTATGATTTGAGTCTGCCTATGCTGAGTACCTTAAATGTAAAAAAATAAATAAAATGCATTCATACAGGGTTAAGCCACAATTTGTAGGAAAAAAAATACAACTGTAGAAGGTAATTTAAAATTATTATTGACTCCAGACACATCACTAAATGTTTTTGTAAGATGTCAGGAGTATACTTTTTATAATACTAATAATATGAATAATAACTTATTTAGCTCAGTAGCTTCTTGGTCAGTTTCTAGTAGATCTTGAAATTAGTCTCTTAGGTCTAGCCCCTTGTATGGTACTATTTCTGAAGCCCCAGTAGTTGTTGCATGTGTGTCTGACTGTTTTGTGTATATATATATTGTACATATGTCCTGTGTGCGGTTTAAAATACACCATACTGTTACTGTTCATATCACCAGTAATGTTTCCAGCCATCGCAGCCAAAATAAACCCATCTGTGTATTTCATTTCATTAAATTTGCATAGTTTCTCATTTTAACTCTGATGTATAGATCTGATGTCATTTGTCAGTTCTAACATCAAGGCTCCGTGCAGTCGTGTACAAAGTCACTATAGCTGTTATTTGGAGGAAATAGAACATCTATGAAACACAATGATTGATCTGAATAATAAAGTGTGTATATATTTAACATTAGGTGCTATAGTTTTGCAAAAATATTTGTTAAAACTGATTTTCTTCACAAAACAAGCCAACTTGATTTAATTGTATATTCTTTTTATCTACATTGTAAAACCAAATACTCAAAGTACTTAATATAAGTAATGTAACACTTTCACAAGTACCTGCTACTTAAAAAAATATAATTTAATTTTACTAATTTATTTAAATTTAATTGGCAGACCTCTTTGGAAGGGTTTGATTTCTGGGGTTTATTTGACCCCAAACATAAATGACATTAGTCTTTAGTGTGATATAACAGCTGGATTGGTTTAGATTCTGAGAAAAGACAATGGAGTAAAAGTAAAATGTCTGTCTTTTATCAGTTGCTCTTCCTGCACTAATATTATGCAAGGTTTAACAAATCATTTTTGGTTTTGGTTATATGTATTTTTTTTTTAAATGCACTCAGTGATCCACCTTCAAAGGGGTTCAAACAGAGCATGCCCAACACATTCTACGCCAGACTTGACAGCAGTCTTATTGGACCGATGATTTTTTTTTCCAAATACTATACAGGTAAGTTTTGGCTGAAATTCTTTTAAAATTCACAAATGAAAGAGCTTTATCATGAACATCAAACTGAGATTTTGAATTCTAGCATTAGCCCACGTTGTCTTAGGTTTTTGCTTTTCTCCTGCCTTAGAACTCAATCTTCAAGATCCACTATCCCACCTCTGCACATATCCAAACCATCCCTCTCTATTTGTCACTTGGGTTGATTTGCTAAGTATTTTTTAATTTAATTATTAATCATTTTACTTTTATTTTAGTCAAATCTAGTCAAAATATTGGAGGTGTGATAAGCTTCAACTTTTAAGTTCTACTAACTTCTTTGGGTTTGCAGTGTACAATTTCCTTAAACACGTGAAAAACTAGGTCTTTCTCACCAGTCTGATGTACATTTTCAGGTCCAAAATATAAGGAGATATAATCATAAAATTAAGTTTTATGTTTATTTTATTTTTGCCTACACCAGGTGGCATTTTGTTGTTGCTGTTGTTGTTGTTTTTACTTCTTTCCACTGGCTCCCTGTGGTTTTGACCAAAAACTAGATTACTATGAATATACAATGAGAACTTCATTAACCTGGAGGGAAGTTCTTGTGCCTTTTGCATCCTCAATGCAATAGGAATAGAAACAGGAAGAGAAACAGAAACAATGTGTGCAGACTTGCAGTAAAAAACAACAAGATACAGATGAGAACTGTCAGTATGTGCATTAGTGCAAACAGGCAGAAAAGGACAGAGTGTTAATGAAAAGTGAGAAGAGAATAAATAACAAGTGATACTGTCGTAGTAGTAATAATAATCATTATCCCATCTGGTAAAGCACAGATGGGATGATGTAAGTGTATGGTATCATAGTGTCAATGAACATTTGTAGAAAAGAACCGTTTTTTTAAATAATATTTTTAATTTATCATTGCGTGAATTGTAAAAATGTGTAGCCTATACACAGATTTTTAAAAAAAGAGGTTTTAATATTTTATTAACTAAATGTGTGTCATAGCCTGCACCTCTCCCCTTATAGTCTTAAATTATTTTTGCCGACACCGTCCTCAGTCCCCTTAGCTATAGATTTCAAATCTAAAAGAGTGAAAGACGTGAATGGAAATAGAGACTGTAGCAGTGCCTGGATAGAGATGGATATGTTTTGGGGGCTTTTTGCCATTAACAGACAGCTGAATATTTGAATCTAGGCATTAATTCTCAATGTTTGTGAGACCAAAAGCTTTAGTACAAAAAGGCGATGTAATTTTGTACAGGTGTAACTGCATCGTTTCTTTGCTACAAATACAAGACTGATTCATTTCCTGCCCTGTATTTATTCAGATTCAACATCAAACTTGAAAAATAGTCCATTTTTTTTCTCAGGTATGAATCGGAGGTCGTTTTCAAAAGTTTCAGAGAATGCGTAAAAAGCAATGGAAACAATAATATATAGTTAGATATTACACCCATTGTGTATTTTTCTGTCATGTTATGCATAAAGGAGCAGAATATCGCCACTTGACATACACCGATACCACCCGGATGTTACGACTCTTCTTGGGTGCGTTGGTTTTCCTTCAAATCCTCGAGCTGCTCTCAGTTAGTCTGTAGATCCTTGAGTGTTCCGCCCGTTTTGTTTAAGCCAGTATACAAAATGAACGCACCCGACTTAGCACGTCCGTTGCTCTCATAACATTTGCTAAGGACGTGCTGCTCGTACTTACCCACGCTGTTCCTTAACAGTTCACCTTCAGAGTTTCTCTGGGGCACCGTGGAAGTGTTTGTTAGGACACAGTTTGTGTGTCGGGATGTTTCACAGGAGTAAAACCATAAAAGACTTACTGAACATTGTCCCGGGGAAACGTCGCCTCGGTGCGTACAGGTTCCTTCCAATCTTTTTCTGTATCGGAGGAATCATGGAGTGGATCATGATCAACGTGAGGATAGGACAAGAGACTTTCTGTAAGTGTAAGCCATGGGTTCACTCAGCTAGTCTAACCGACACGTTGAGTATCTATTTAATAGATAAGTTAGCTAGTTTTAATAAGTTAGGCTAGCTGTGTTAGCTGACCTAGGAAATGTTAAAGGACAAATAAAAGGCGCCAGTGTGCTCTTCTTTTGGTTATATGCTAGCTACCGGTTTGGGAAATTACTCCAATGCTTGTGGTCAGTGCTCTCATACACGTGTTTACCTCGAGTTTACAGTGATCTGACACACTGAGAGTGCCTACAGTCAGTAGTTACTAGATAGTTGTAGGTACCTACAGTGTGTACCAACACTTTTGTCGACCCTTCCAAACGGGTCTAAAAGCAGTCTAATCAGAGAAGAGTTCCCATGTGATCCCATCAGAATCAGATTATTTTTATCAATGTTATTATATGTTAACAGTATGAAAACTGAGTTACAGGTCCTCCCAATTGGAGGCATTTTTGAGCTTTCATGAATTCAGGAGGAGAAGAGGCCAACATTACATTTTCAGAGCTGAAAAACAAACACAACAAGTTTTAATAATTATCCCAAATTACTGAGGATAACTATGTCGTAGAACAAATGGCACCAATTTAATGCCTGTGACATAGATTGCAGATGCAATCAGAAAACTGATTGCATCTGCAATCAGTTTTCTGTCAATTTGCTAAAGATCAAGTGTTTTTAAGCAAACTTTAAAAGGGTTTGCTCACCCTGTTGGATAGATGGCTATTCAAACCAAATTAGGCCATTTGACCTATATTTTGATGCGGGGCCTATCTTCTACTAGGGATTCCTACTGGGCAAATCCATCCAGGTTGCCAGTTTTTTGCAGGGCTTACACACACAGAGGCAGAGTGGCTCACATTAACACCACCACCAGTTAACCTAATGTGAATGTCTGTGGACTGTGGGAGGAGGTCAGAGTTGCCAGAGGAAACACAAAGGCACCACACTGCAGACTCCACACTGAAAGGCCCCAGTTGGCCGGTTGTTTGGAACCTTTATGTTTACAGTCATATAATTAAGAAATCCTCACATTTCGGAGGCTTGAGCTGACCTCCTAAAGAAATTAAGCAATTGTAAAAATATTCATTTTCTTTTAAGGGCAATGTGGTTAGCTCTGTTGTCGCAGCAAGGAGGTACTGTGCTTGAATCTAACCTGGGGCATTGTTCTGTGCAGTTTCTGTGTCTGCATTGTTTTCCCTGTGTGTACCTCAGCTTCCTCCCACAGTCCAAAGACATGTGTGTTAGGTTAAATGGTGATTCTACATTAGCTGTAGGTGTTAACAATTGTCTGTCTGTATGTGTTAGATCTGCAACAGATTGGCGACTCTGCCTCGTGCCTTATGACAACTGGGACAGGCTCCAGTAATTATTGTAACCATAAGATATTAATGTAGAAGCAGTGTTGTAATGTTATATCTGGGAGCTTTTTTAAACCACTTTCTGCTATAAAGCAGTAGTATATAAACAACTTATTTTTAAAAAAATAAATAACTTTGTTTGTGAAATATTAATCTTTAAATAACTAGTAACCATCCATTAAATACATGTAATACTCTGTGTGTCCCTTTGAAATGTGGTAATGTTGTAAGTGGTCCAGTTAAGTACTTGAGTACAGTGGTTAACTAACAAATGCACTTGAAAGAACTAAGGAGTATACATGTGGTGTCAGAATCACTGGAAAAACAAGTTTCCACCTTCAAAAAAATTATACGAACACCCACTCAAGTTGGAAAAACAGGCTAAATACCACTCAAAGACTGAAAAAATGCTGATGCACATGTTGCTGTGTTATTGATATATACACAAAACATGGAAGTTGTCAGTAAATGTCTGGGTGAGTGCAAAAATGTTATGATCTAATGGTGCAAACTGTTTTTTGTTTTGTTTTTTTGCTAACATTTAATTTATAATATGTCCAGGTAGAGTTACGTAGGTTAGTTAGTTATGGGGGGAACTATTTTCTAGCTGAAGAAAATGGACCATCCAGTGAATGCATAAAAGCAGAGAACATTTGTCACAATGCTAGAGATAAAGTGAGCGGGGTCACTCAAAGACTGAAAAGAAAAACGACTCCAGTGTGTTTTTACTCTCACTAAACCCATTTCTCATTATTCCAGATGTGCTGTCAGAACTAAAAAGGGCTCAAATCCTCTTGTGTTTTTTTTAAAAAAAAAAACCACCCTGCACATATTATCCTGTGATATTGAGAGGCCATTTGGGGACAAAAGAAGTGTTTTTCTCTACCGAGGAGAAAAAACTATTCCCTGTGCTGTTTGTCAGCTTGGCAGTCATTTTGTTATAGATATTAGATATTGCCCAGATTGCTTAGAAATTCTGCTGGATAATAAAAACAGACATTTTCACTTGCAGTAGCAGAGGGAAAAAAGAAACACCAACTTTTTCCCCCTGCCTCTGCAAGTGAAAATGTCTGTTTTTATTATCCAGCAGTGAAAAAAAAAGGTGTTTTTTTTTTTCTTGGGGGGGTTAAGTCCGGAACCCTGGAACTGCCCCACCTGAGTGGTATGCACTCATTACTAATGTTATGCGGTTACATGTGTCTTTCTTTCCTTCTTCAGCAAGCCAAAATATCTGCTGTGCATGCTCACTTTGACACTGACAGTTTAGTAGCATAAACCAGTGTGTTTCTTACCGTGACACATAAACTGATAGTTGGCACATTTTCAGTTAGACATCAGTGTCAAGTATCCAGAATGCTTTCTCTGTGCAGTTTTTACTGGAGCCACATTTCAGTCTTTTGAATCTGTTTTCTTTCCAGATGATGTCTACAGAAGAAAACAGTCAGAACGAGAGTACCAGCAGAAGATAGCAGATGGATTGATAGTTCTCAATCAGTCTCCAGCCAAGTGAAAGATGATGATTGGATTAAATAAGGACTTGACACGTCATCTAAAGCTACTGTGGGACACCCATGCAATTATGAATGCTGCTAAAGAAACGAGTGAAAAGCTGATGGTGCAATGACTTCCAACATGCAGGTTTTATTATTTGTATAGTGTTCATTTGCAGCACTGCAGTATAAAGCAACAGGGTAGAAGAATCCGTTTCAGAAAGATGAAAATAATAACGACAAAGGCATTATTTGTTTGTGGAAACCATATTGAGATCTCATCGTTGTTATGCCTCATATTAAAAAAACAAACAAACATTGCATAGCACCAGCTAGAGAAACCATCTTTGCCATGTACCAACTAAAAAAATGACTAAAGGTGTTTTTGGATATTGCTTTTAAACAAAAAACACACTGTTTCATTTGTTGATCAAATCTTTTTGCTATAAAAGATTTCTAATTGTGTAAGTTTTCAACTGTGCGATATATATATATCACTATAAAAATGTCGCTTAAGAACTATCTTTTTCATTATTTATATTTTTTCTGTGCACTAACTGTGCATCTTAATCCCACTCTCCTTCACTTTACCAAGAACTCACTAGAGCCCGACCGATATATCAGCCAGCCGATATTATTGGCCGATATTGGCTATCTGCCGATACATGCATAGCGACACATTTCATTAACAAGTAAAGAAGAGGCATTATGATGTTGCATAGCTTGGCCATCAGAGGACACACCCCAACTTTCCTGTTGGCAGCATATGTTCGAAATGCGATGAACACAACAGCCAGCTGATTTGAGCAGAGTCGGGCAGAATGTAAATCCACAACTTTGTCACATTACCTTAGTAAGGACTCATGAATAACTAGATATAAGAAATGCCAGGGAAATCTTTGTTTTGTCTGCCCAAAAGGAAAAAAAATATCGGCTGATATATCAGGTTTTTAAATATCCAATTATTGGTATCAGTTTTAAAAATCCTATATTGGTCGGGCTCTAGAACTGACTTACAAAGTCTGCCTCAGTTTCTTTTGTGTTTCACTTGTACCAGCCAATAGGGAGAGACTGCAGGCAGATGAAGCTGTTAGGGTGCTCCGACAGCTTCAGGGGGTTCCCATCCAGTCTCACCTCGTACATGTTGGTCCGAATGTAGTGGCTTGTGTTTCCTTTGCAGAATGTCTCATCTGTTATTGTTGAGATGTTGTTGTTCTGCAGGAGATCAATTCAAGAACACAACCTTGGCTACAACTTCCAGACAGAAAACAAATTTCATTTCTTCTGCAGAGTTTTTTTTCGTTAGTTTTTTCAAAAATAAATAACAGATGAACTTACATGCAGATGAACAACGTAAAGAGTCTCTGGAAGATGGGGGACGGCTGTCAGTTCATTGTCTCCAAGATAAAGGTATGCCAGTCTCGTGAGTTTCTGCAACAACACAAGGCCACTATTTAACATGCGACGATGATTTCTGCAGGGGTTTAACATTAGGCATTTACTTGCCAACTTACTTTAAAAGCATTTGCCTTTACACCCTGGGTTTTAAGCCTGTTGAAATTGGCATTAAAAGTTACTAGCTTGGATGGCAGCATGGGAAGTTTGGTCAGTCTGTTTTCTGCGAGTTTGAGCTCCTCAAGATTGGGAAGTTTTGAGAAAGATCCGTCTTCTATCTCAGAGATGAGATTCCCAGACAAGTCAATCCTTCTTAAAGTAGCTGAAAAATACAAATAATGGAAGTAAAAATTTAAGAATGGCATTCACTGAAGAGAAGAATACTTCAAAGGATTTTTAAAATTATTAGTATTGTTTTACCTGTGTCTGCAAAGTCTTCCCTGTGTATTTTTGTGATTTTGTTGAAGCGAGCATAGAGATACGCCGTTTCCTTTGGCAGGGTTGGCACGGCTGACATGTCAGGGGACACGTCCTCGCAGTAAACTGATCCACTCAGACAAACGCACAGTAGACATGTTGGCAAAACTGAAATGATCACACATCTTTTCATTATATGGCATCATTTATATACACTTCTCAAAACACCCCCCCAAATAAAAAAAACAAACAAAACAAAAACAAAAGAAAACAAAGATCCAGCAAAACAAAAATAAATGTGGTGTACACACAGGTCCTTTAATTAGCTGCAACTAAACTAGAAACAGTTGTGTATGCACATGAAAATGCACTGCACAGTTTAGCCGAGGACACTTGATCAGTCCCATTATTACGTAACATGAGCTTTAGCTCCATTCACGAAAATGTGGAAGAATGCCTTTGCAAGTGTTGCATAATCTGCTTTGAAAGAGTTGTGGAAAACTATTTATTTGTTTTAATAAACCTTACCTTCTGCTTTTGGAAGTACTCCACCATCAGTATCTGTGTCTTGCAGGACGCCATAGTCCGACGCACGTACCGTAGCTTTCTGCAAAAAGAAGAAATCATCTCAGTTAGCTCTCACTTTTGTGCATATCGTCCTTGAAGATAGTTTTGAACCTCCCCCCAAAGATTTCTTACTGCAGGTGTTCTTGCTTCCATGTATTCACCCTTTGCTGCAGAAGACACTATCCATGGGAGCATTACATATGTGAAAATTAAAATCCTTAATGGTATCATTGTGCCTCAGTGGCTGGAGAGAGGAGGAGAGAGCTGTCTGCTAGGCTGAGATCTGGGGTACATCTGAGAAGGAAAATTTTCCATCCACTTTTATTAAGCTGCCAGCATACTGCTGAGTAAGAAAAGGAAACTGGTTTTAACTCAATACACGCTGTGTTTGTGTCACACCGACTGGTCCGGGTCACTCTTTAAGATTGTGTCGCCTTATTTCTGTCCAACAGATGAGCATTTAAAGCTCGGTGGGGATGTAAGTGATGAAAACTTTGGATCATAAGAAAACCATTGCGTAAACCCAATGCATGAAACAGTTAAATTCTGTCGGTGTCACTGCTGTTACTGGGGGAACAGCTTGGTACTGGATGAAGGTATTAAATTTGAAAAACTGATTGATTTACCAGCAGTAAAGCAGAGAGGGCAAACTGTTGAGTATCTTTTCATTTGGATTGTTTTCCATCCATTTGGACTGCTTCTTTATCAGAAGTGACTCTCTGTGGTTGAGGTTATTGTCCTGTGCCTGTCCACTAAAACGTGTCCCGATCAGTTCTATTGATTGTTTGATCACAACAGCTTGCCTTAACTACAGCCTCGACCTTTCACATAGTTTGATAGTTACTGTTCCAACATTTACTAACTTAACTTCCAATAGATCAGACTCTCCAAATTATTCTAAGCATACATCAGATCAGTCCGTTGCAGAAGCTGCTCCTAAAACCATGAACAGCCAGGTTCTTCAAATCAGAACCTAATCTCCCCCCAAAAAAAAATTACTTCTTTGTTTTTTAAATAAATCTAAGTTTTGATATTTGCTTTTACTCGTATTACTCTACTGATTTGAATGGTTTTATTAATTATTTTGTTCTCTGAGCATTTTACACAAGACAATTGTTTTTAATTATTTGTAGAGCTTTATAACACATATGACATAGCCCCAGTCCAATAGGCATATGTGAGCTGAAACCTTGACGATTGCTGTTGCTGTGGCTTTATAATGATTAGAAAAAAATGGGATTAATTCATTCCTTTTTTTTTATTGAGCAAAGATTTGTAAATTTTAATTTGACACGTAAAATGAGATCGCTGTAGACACACACACACACACGCACAGAAATACGCAATGGAGTGACAGGCCTTAGTACAGTAGTTGTAGAACATCAGTTATTAGGAAAAAAATACATTACAGATGTAATTATCTGCATAATGATTTAATAGAAAAAGTATTATTAAACTTGCAATTTTAAGTGCACCTATGCAACACAGCCTGACCTCAGTTTCTACTGGAGTTGGGACTTATATGACTTAAGAAGGGTGGAGATACACACAGAGCCATTGAAGGTGGAGCGTGAGCAAATAGAGGAAACAGCAGTGCAACTAAGAATAATAAATACTATTTTGCTGTGTTGCTGTTGACATTTACTTTATTAACACAAATAATTGGTTTAAAAATATGTACAAGATGAATTTTTTTTTACATATATAGAAAATTTACATTTATGTTTATATCTGCTGCTCTTAACCTCAGTCGTCAGTTTGGTTATCAGGTTCAAGCAAGCGCCTGCACTCATTAAAATCTTGACTTGCTCAAGTGCCCTTGAGAAAAACGCTGACCTTGACCTTTGATCATCAATATGGAAAGTATTATTTTGTTTCTTTGTTTTAATTTAAACCTACATGAGCCTCCAATTATCTGATCATACATGTCTATAGTCTTGTAACCCATTTAAATGGTAAAGAGGGCTCCCCGCGTGCGGATAATGTTTATTTTGGCTGAGTACTAAATCACAAAATCATCCAGTTGGCGACCTTCGCATATACATTTAGCTTGTATACATATATAAGCTGAATGCATATATATGTCAATACTGTAGCAATGTAATGCAAGAGTATCAAACAGTCGAATTAATTCTGGATAAAGAAATACGCTTTGATCCATTGCTTGTCTTTACCGTGTGAGCAGAGGCTGCATTACGTAAGGCAGATGTGCGGTGAGAAAAGAGGAAACAGAAGTGCCCGTGTAGCGGAAGTGGTACTGCCCTGAACGATACGCTGAGTGAGACGGAGGACGGAGGCTGAATCGTCCACAGAGCGAGCGAGAAGAAGAAAAAACAGTAGGATTAAAAGTCACCGCAATCGTAAGTGCAATAACCTCGAATGTATGAATATCGCATGTTAACACCAGGTTTTCATTGGTAGCTCGTTGTTCGAAAGCCTGTTCTATCGTGTTCGTTCGAATCCCACTGAGAAGCGAAACATAACGGCTAGCTCGTTTGGTGAAAGGCTAAGCTAGCGTTAGCTGCTAGCTTGTTAGCGGACGGTGAGATTCCGTGACACTTTGTTCTGACAGGCTCGGCAGCCAGGGCGGGCCCTGCTACAGCTACTTAAAACGAAATCAAAGCAAAAGTAATACGGTGCAGTTCAGTATTCCCCTCCGTAATAACTACTTAAAATGACAAATATTAACTGCCATCACCCAAACCGCGTATTTTTACATGAAAATTCGCGGTTGCTTTCGCTGGCCTAACCGTGACTGTTAGCGGCGATGCTAGCGAACTGTTAGCTACTACATTCGTTTTTTTCCTACTTTGGTTATCGCGCATACGATAGTTTAGCGGCTATAAATACAAACGAAACATATGAAGTCTTCTAATATGTACTGTCGCATTTGTTAAGCCAGTTTAGCCGCGATTTAGAAAATCTACTATCCTCGCTAGCCTTGCTAGCAACATTGTGGGAGGGCATTAAACATGACCCGGGAAGGCTTCCGCTGGTACAGCAAGTGTCGGTCGAAAGAACGTCAAGCGAGCCAAAAAGGCAGCAGAGCAAATAATTATACACGGTTTGACATATTTAGATGTGTGAAGAGTTCTGATTCAACTCGTGAATATGAAATTGGGTTGGGACGGTAAGGGCGAAGCAGGGTTAGCTAATAACTTGGCTAGCGGCTAACCATAGCAAGAGATGAGTGTGGTTGACCCACTTGCCAAAGGGCCCAGTTCACAAAGCATATCCTGTGAATTGTCATTGAATTAAGTGTTTTCACTGGTTAAAAGACCAGGTGTGCCACGGCAAGGTGAAGCAAGTTCGTGTGAACTAAGATAACGCACACACCACACAGGTGTGAATGGCTAATGTGCCTGAAACATTCTTTCTTGTGTTTTGGTGAATTGCAACTGTAGCTGTTTCTAATATTGTCTTGTTTTCCCCAGTCTAGAAAATGGATAAGAGCGACCTGGTACAGAAGGCCAAGCTTGCTGAGCAGGCTGAGCGCTACGATGACATGGCTTCAGCCATGAAGGCAGTGACAGAGCAAGACTCTGAGCTGTCAAATGAGGAGCGCAACCTTCTCTCTGTTGCCTACAAGAATGTTGTAGGAGCGCGCCGCTCATCCTGGCGCGTTATCTCCAGCATTGAGCAGAAAACTGAGGGCAATGACAAAAAACAGGAGATGGCACGTGAATACCGGGAGAAGATAGAAGCTGAGCTGCAAGAAATCTGCAACGATGTGCTTGTAAGGATTTCTCATTATTCAGTCCCAATTTAGATTCTAATGAAAGTGGTACGTGTTATTGTGAATCTGAACAAACCTTTACTGCTGTTTTCAGGAGCTACTGGACAAATTTCTCATTGCCAAAGCATCTAATCCTGAAAGCAAGGTGTTCTATCTGAAAATGAAAGGCGACTATTATAGATACCTGTCTGAGGTTGCGTCTGGGGATAATAAGAAGAGTAAGTGAAAACACAGTTTACATCATAACTTTGTGTTTTACCGCAGTGTCCTTTTAAAGAGTGGTGAAAGTAACTTTAAGTTAGTCAATAACGTGTAATCTGAAATCCCTAAATGTGTTGATTTAAAAGAGCAGAATCATGATGCTTTTTATCTGATTTTTTTAAAAAATTATTATTCTGTCAACAGCTTTGTTTTCAGCAACAGCTGATTGCACTTTTTAGCAATAAAAAACCGTCCAAATAACAAACCTATGTAGTTGAACCTGACATACTTGAAGACAAGCTGAAAAGGCCAGAAAATTTTGTGGCAGGTCTACAGTAAATGCAGAGATGGCACCATGTGGAATAAGAAAATCTTGCCATATTAATGAATGTTACAATACAGTTTGAGATTCTTCATAGTCTAATTTTTCTGCTTTTAAGTTGCTGAAAATTGGTTCATTATAGTTTTATTTATTTTTTTCCTTATGCTTTCACAGCTACAGTGGATAATTCCCAGAAGGCGTACCAGGAAGCTTTTGACATTAGCAAGAGTGAGATGCAGCCAACACACCCCATTAGGCTTGGCCTGGCCCTCAACTTCTCAGTCTTCTATTATGAAATCCTAAACAACCCGGACAAGGCCTGTAGCCTGGCTAAAACAGTATGTACTCTGGCTTACATGCATAGCTTTAAAATGTCTTGGAGCTTTTTAACAAATGAATTTTTGGGGGGGGGAGAGATGGGGAGAAAAAAAAAAAGCTAAAATATATGCTTTTGGTGCATATTATTATTTATTACTTACTTATGGTGTAAATTGCAACAAATGACTCTTTTCAGGCATTTGATGAAGCCATTGCTGAACTCGACACTTTGAACGAGGATTCCTACAAAGACAGTACCCTGATCATGCAACTACTAAGGGACAACCTGACTGTGAGTTTTAAGTTACACTGTTTGGTTTCAGATTGATGCAGGCATATCTGTCACAAGGCACTCTAACATTTGTCCTCTGTGTTTCCAGCTGTGGACATCAGAAAACACGGCAGATGAGGGAGAGACCGAAGGAGGGGAAAACTAATGGAATTGCACTGTTAATCCACCTACACTCTTTATCTTAAACACAGACAGCTTATATACATCCCCCTCCACTCCATCAGCCCCTCCCACTTCTGTATGACAAGCAGCCTGAATTGCTTCCGACCAACTAGTTTACCCCTCTCAGTTCACTGTGAGGTGACAGGGTAATTTTTTCAGTTGTTAGCAAATTCAGTCACTCTGTGGAAAATGTGTTGATTAGCAAGTTCACATTGCTGTTTTTTGGTTTTTTTTGGTTCTTTGTCGGCTTTGTGCAAGTCTGCGTGTCGCAAGCGTGAGTGGATGTGAGAGGTTGTGCGTATGGTCTGGGGTCGGAAGGGGGGGTATTGTGAAATCTAATCGTCCTTCCAAAGTCCTTGGTCCCCTGCTAGTTGTGCATTTTTCATCCCCCTCCCCATTATTATTTTTTTTTCTTTTTGTTACGTTTATTATTTGTGATTCCTTGTGATATTTACAGGTTTTATTGTATGGTAATTAAACTGGCAGTTGATTTCCACCAAACACTGTGATGGTAGGCATTCCATTTGCTTCACAAGCCCCCCTCCCAAAAAAAGTTTTTTTGTTCAAATTCTCAGACATACAATCCTGTATTCAACTAACTGCAATTCTGCTGTGGGCTCATACAGAAAGGAGGCAGGCTGTATTGTGACACTGACATTTTGGTGTAATGCTCCTTGATCATGTTCACAAATTTCACAGTTTAAGCTCTGAGGGACCCCTTAAATTTGTCATGTTCAATTTAAGACATTCCACATTATTAGGCTTTTTGGAAAGGCAGTGCTTTTTTTTTCTTTTCTTTTTGAACTAGGTATGGGTTGTCATTGTAGTTTTACTCACTGTTCAGGTGCTGCTTGACCTCAGTACAATGGAAATTGTATGTGCGTAAATGTGGTTCCATGTATTTTGCAAGATTGACTATCATCTGTATGTAAAACCTACAGTAACCTTTTATTGATGTTAATTGAAAATGTCTTACCACACTGTATCAACCCTGCTTGCAAAATATTCCTCTTAAAGCGGTTGTTTTCTCCAAAAAATGTTTTTGTGCCTGGCTTTCTCTTGCAGCTTTTTTTTTTCTTTCTTTTTTTCTCCCCCATTTAGACAGCAGCATCTGCTTGTTGATGAAATCTGCTTGTTGATGAAATCTCACAGAGAAAGAGTTAAACCATTTATTAAAAGGAAATAGTTAAATATTTATTAGTCTTCGCCCAGGTTCATCAATCTGCTGTTTAAAGGTAGCTGATGTTAACGGATTATCTAAAATCAGGTCTCCTTAAAAGGGTTCAGAAGGCCATTTCATGACTTTTGGAAAGAAACTCAGTGTCACAATACCATGTTATCACCACTACATTCCACACTCTTGTAGTTGAAGACACCATTCCACATTATAGCTGACAGTCTGTTTACTCTGGCAGTGCTCCAATGAATTGATATAATTTGTTGGGGGAAAAAAAAATTTCATGTCAGTTTATTATTATGCTTGATGAAAATGCAGTTAGTGAATGTGGAACGAAGCCTGTCTGTATATCAGGTATCTACTTGCTTTGTTTTTACTGACAAGTCTTAATGGCTAAAATTTGCTTCTGTAACAGTCTTATTACCCAGTGCACACACGTGGTTGTGAAAATTTAGATTAGCTATTAAAAAAACGAGAAAAAAAGCAGTGACGAAATGGAGATAAACAATGGTTGGTGTAATTCTAGCTTTGTGTTTATGTATCTTAAAACCATTCTAGTTTCACTCTACATGTAAGAAATAGGAACGTGTCAAAACCATCCAGTGAAATAAAGTTTCGTTTAAGATAACAGGCAAATTACGTCTTCATTTTTGTTCACCAGGTATATTTAAAAATTAAAACGTAAAACAAAAGCCTAAAAAACCTCTGAAATTTAGCAAAAAGGTACGTGAGGGTTATAATTGCCCTCTTGTCTACAAGCAAAGGGCAAGCTAAATTAGATTAGCGCTTGATATGCTAATGAGAACTACTTTGCATCGCGGAGAGTGACGTGCATTTAATGTTTGAACCCCTCACAGCTTAATTGAAACTGTATTGCGCGGAGAGGAGGTGCAGGTGTTCAACGGCGCTAATTAAATCAAAACAAGCTCCCGCCCATGTGGAAAGTGTACCGACGAGCTGCTTAACGGGAAATCTCCAGTACGACGCAGTAGCTTGAAATGTAAGTTTATTTAGTCGAAGTCACACGGTTCCTCATCTTAGCTAACTTTGATGAATAGTTCAGAAACAAAGGACACATGCGTCAGCTAATTTTACTGCTTAGCTTTGAATCATGTGCTACGTGTTAAAGTTTCATAACTTAAATGTTTACCATGTTAGGAATTTTCAGTCCAAATTATCCACATTCCACAGCTTTCTGTCTTGAAGTTGTCTTTGTATTAACTTTCGGATACACTTCAATATTTTTATGTTGGGGTACTTTATCCACTCAGACACGGAGTTAACAATTTACGTGCTTAATGCAAACCTAATTTAGTCAGGCCCGGAGCAGGGCCTGCAGATTCTTTTGTGTTTTGATTCACGTGTTGACATTTTGAAGGCTGTGTAGTTTGTGACACTGTTAAACTGCATCATGCAGATCTGTTTTTGTTATTCGTTCCACCCCTGTTTGAAATAAATGGTTTGAACACATGTAGATGACATTGAAAACACATTAAAATTAATTTCTTTGACACTAAATCTCATGGAAATCAGATAAAACACAGTGTTACGACCCGGCTCAAAGCCGCAACATAAAAAAGGAGACGAATACCAGAGTGTAGGTGAACAGAGGTATTCACATTTAACATAATTTCTTCTACTTTTGAGTACTAAAAAAACTTCTCAAATGTGATGTATTAACAAAGAAAAACATGTCTGCCAATACAGATCAGTACAATGAAGTGCATCTAATTTTACCAGCACATTAGAAATGACTATAACAAGAAAAGAAACAAAACAAAAACAAGTCTAAATCACTCATAACTGTTTTTCTCCAAGCAGCTATTACCCAAAATGAACAGCAGTGGACCAGCATATCCTCTTGCTTCTCTGTATGTTGGAGACCTGCACCCTGATGTCACAGAGGCAATGCTTTACCAGAAGTTTTCTCCCGCTGGGCCAATCATGTCGATCCGTGTGTGCCGGGACATCATCACCCGCAGATCTCTGGGATATGCCTACGTAAACTTCCAGCAACCTGCTGATGGTACAGTACCAGTGTGGTTGATTTGTGACCTTTTGCTGCTCAGTGAATGCTATAAAATGTTAAGACTTGTTTCAGTCTAATGAGAGCAAACTTTTGAGGTGATTCTAAAGATCACTGTCTTCAGAGCTGAATTTAAAAGTGGGAAGGACACTACACCTTAAAAACGATCAGCAAATTCATGATAGTTGGAGGATTTGTGATGAAAGGTTAGTCTATAACATGGCAGCAAAATCAAAGAAATGTCTAAAATTTCATAACTTTTCCTGAAAGAAGTCAGGAAAAATATCACGATTGAATAAACTAAATTAAGTAAACTAAATTATTAACCACATTTTAAACCTAAAGTACTGCAGAGTGGAATGAATTTACAACTTAAATTAGAGCATAAGCTTAATTCTCCATAGTGACACATGCAATGGAAATATAGTGAATATATTCTCCACTTTATTAGGTACATACTCCACTCCTTGTGGCAGGATGGATTTTAATGTTGTTTATTCCAAATTCTGACATTACAATCTGTCGTAGCGGAAGTCAAGGCTCATCAGAGCACACAGTCTTCTGTTGTTCAGTGTTGGTGAGCCTGTGTGATTTGTAGCCTCAGTTTTCTGCTCTTAGTTGACAGGAGAGGCCCCTAGTTAACATGATGTTTTCGCCCAGCTGTTGCTAACTGGATGGTTAGAGATGACTGTGTGGAGAAATTCAAGCAGATCACCAGTTTTCTGAAACACTCAAAGTTACTTAAATCACATTTGTTTCACATTCTGATGCTCAGTTTGAACTTCGGCAGGACATCTTGCCCATGTCTACATGCCTCCCTGCACTGAGTTTCTGCCATGTGATTGGCTAAATGAATATTTGCCTCAAGGAGCAGTTGAACAGGTGTACCTAACAAGACAGGGGACTGTATACAATATATATTATTATACATTTTTGTAAGTAATTTCTTTTAATTTTTCTGCTTTGTTTTAGCGGAGTGTGCCCTGGATACGATGAACTACGATGTCATCAAAGGTCGGCCAATCAGAATAATGTGGTCTCAACGTGACCCAGGACTCAGGAAATCTGGTGTGGGTAACATCTTTATCAAGAACATGGATGAGTCTATTGACAACAAAGCACTGTATGACACCTTCTCAGCCTTTGGAAATATTTTGTCCTGTAAGGTGAGTGACCTGGGCTGTCTCAGAGCTGAAGCAGCTGTTTGTGGAGTGTCTACTTTTTTCTTTTTCTTTTTTTTTTTTTTAAGTTGATGGTTACTGATACAGCAAAAGCTTTGTAATTTGGACCCATTATAATGTTTGTCTTGTAGGTTGTTTGTGATGAAAAAGGATCCAAAGGCTATGGATTTGTTCATTTTGAGACTCAAGAGGCTGCGAACCGGGCCATTGAAACAATGAATGGGATGCTACTGAATGATAGGAAAGTGTGAGTGAACTAAATACTCAATTGTTTACCACTGTTGTTTCCAGTCAGTGGTTAAATGTAGCCTACAAAAATAAGCTCAGGCAAAGATTAGAGCAGAATATGTACAAGGATCAGCCACAACATTAAACCACTGATACATCAAATTATCTGCGGTTATGTGCTCCCTTTTTTTTTCTCCTTTTTTTTTTCTTCATTTTGAGCTCATTTCAGTTTAAGGCTCAAATGAGCTGTTTTACATTATACATGATTTAATGTGATCTGACGTTTACATGCGCCAATGGATTTAATCAGAACTGTGTGACATCTGTAAAAATGATGACTAATTCACACATTTACAATCCTCTGTGGCTATCCTTTGTGGCTTTTCCGTGACTTTCTGTTCAGCAAAAAAGATTAACATGTACAAAACCAGTGCCTGATGGCCAAATGGCTCTCTGGAGATGAGTTTTACAATTCTAGAGTATATTGAATTTCCTTCATAAAACAGGCCCCGGTAGTTGCTGTAATTATGTGTTGCTCCTAACGCTTTTAAATGTGGGTGTTCACATTACTTGGTGGGGAAAAAGCAAGTCATTTTCAGTAGACGAGGCGATGTGACATTTCACATTGACACCAGACACTTGTTTCTGTGTGCTATGCTACAGATCAAACTTGAACTGTCATCAACTCTTTGTGTTTTTGTGTAGCCTGCAATGGTTGGTGATTTTTTATTTTTTATTTTTTATTTTTTTTTGGGGGGGGGGGGTGTTCTTACCTTTAAACCACTACTGCAATATATAAAAACATTTTTCAGATGATTTAAGCCTGTTTATTTGGATCGAGGTCTTTTTATATGGAGCATTCCTATTCATTCTGATCGAAGGCTCCATGTAAACTGCCAAACACCTGAAGTGGCACTCAGTGGCCCGGAGGACAAATCAGCGTTCCTCAAACTTCCTATGTCTCAGTTCAATTGAGCACTCGCAATCTGTGGCAAACATGGCTCCTTCCATGGAAGACGCACTCAGGGATGGGTCTCATGATTATGTCCCAATGGGCCAGTTGTTTTGGCAGCATAAAGGTGACATACACAATATTAATCAGATGGTTTTAATGTTGTGGGTGATTTTTAAATATATTTTAACTATTTAAATTGTTAAATATTACTGAAGACTCCACATGTTTTGCAGATGATTTTTCCATGTGTTGTTGTTTTGTTTTTGTTTGCTCAGTCAAAAGGCAGGTAAACGGTTGGAATATGGCATTGTCAGCTCAAAGGCCTGTTTCCTGGGAGAAAAGTGTCAGTTGTATCTTCTTAGGTCAGTGAATAGGTAGGATATCTGTCTAGGTTTGTTGTCTTTATCTGTATTATAAAATTATTTTAGGGCTAAGCAGGTAACAGTATTCATCACAAACAACCAAAGCTGTTTGTTTGCGATGTTCTTGATCTGTCCTAATCATTTGTCTTGTAGCCAAAGATAATTTAACATACTGTAATTAATTTCCTTTTATTTGTTCCTCGAAATGCTGTCTCTCTGCTTAACATTTTAAATGACATCTACAGATTTGTTGGCCACTTTAAGTCACGCAAGGAAAGAGAGGTGGAGTTTGGCAGTAAGGCTATGAAGTTCACCAATGTCTACATCAAGAATTTTGGTGAAGACTTCACTGATGAGAAACTAAAGGAAGTTTTCTCTGCATTTGGTAAGATAAAAATATTGTAAACTTTTATTTTATTTTTTGTTCCTTTAGTTTATTTTTGATTACTTTGCGTCTCATGGTCTGGTTTTGGTCTCAGGGAGAACTCTCAGTGTACGGGTCATGAAGGATGAGAAGGGTCGTTCAAGAGGATTTGGATTTGTAAACTATGCTCACCATGAAGATGCCCAGAAGGTAGTGTGGACCAAGTTTCTGTGTGCACACAGATCTTACTTCTCCCAACAAAAGATCACATGGATCATAATGCAGTCACTGTACACCTTGAATGAATCCTGTTCAGGAGTGTTTGAGTTAAGTAGGTAGAAAAGGATGGCCTTTTTTTGAATTGGAAAATATAATGTTGGTAAAAAATGTGTAACCTTAAATTCTTTGAGTATCATAGTTTTTGAATTTCTCTTGAAAAGGTACATTGCTTCTGAAATGTATTCACAGCATTTCACTTGATCCACATTTTTGTCATTTTATAGCCTTATTCCCTATTTTGCAAAAAAGTTTAGTTCTTTCAAATTTATTAAAAACAAGAAAAAAATATAAAAAGTACATAAATATTAAAAGCCTTTGCTCATTACTTTGTTGAAGCACTTTAGGTAGCAATTGCAGCCTCAGGTCTTTCTGAGTATGCTGCAATCTTGGCACACCTATTTTTGGACAATAAGAACTTTTCAGTGGACGACTGTGGTAACCGGAAGGTTGCCGGTTCGATCCCCCAGCTCTCTGTCCTGGTTGTTGTGTCCTTGGGCAAGACACTTCACCTACCGCCTACTGGTGTTGGCCAGAGGGGCCGATGGTGTGATATGGCAGCCTTGCTTCTGTCAGTCTGCCCCAGGGCAGCTGTGACTACAACTGTGGTTTGCCTGCACCAGTGTGTGAATGTGAGCAATCCATTTTGGGGTAGTTTCTTCTTCCTTTCTTCCATTCTTCTTTGCAAAACCGTTCAAGCTCCATCATGTTCGATGGAGAGCATCAGTGCACAGTCATTTTCATATCTCTTCAGAGATGTTAAAGTCTGGGCTACGGCTGGTTCAGTCAAGGACGGTCACTAAGTAATACTGAAGCCACTTTTTGTTACGTTGACTGTGGGCTTAGGGTTGTGGTGCTATTAGAGGATGAACCTTTACCCCAGTCCAAGGTCCATAGTGCTGTGAAGCAGGTGGTCATCAGGGCTCTGGCATCTAGTCTTCCTGTTCCTGTTGTTGAAAACCATCCCCATAGCAGGTGAAGGGCGGTACTTGGTTTTCTCTAGACATAATGCTCGGCATTCAGGCCAAAAAGTTCGATCTTCTGTTCATCAGACCAGAGAACATTGGTCTCAGACCTTTTGGCAGACACCAGGCAGGCTGTCATGTGCCTTTTACTGAGGAGTAGCTTCCATATGGACATTCTGCCACACAGGCTTGATTGTTAACGGCTGCAGAAATAGTTTTCCTTCTGGAAGGTTTTCCTCACTCCACTACGTTGGAGCCCCAGAATGACTATCAGGCTCTTGGTCACCTCTCTGACTAAGGCCCTAAGATTGACCACAGCTCTATGAAGGGTCCTAGTGGGTCTAAACTAATTCCATTTACGGATGATTGAGGCCACTGTGCTCATTGGAGATGTTTAATGCTGCTGAATTTTTTTTGTACCCTTCCCCCAGACCTGTGCCTCGTTGCAATCCTGTCTTGGAGGTCTACAGAAAATGCCTTGGACTTCACGGCTTGGCTTGTGGTCTGACACGTGCCTTTCCAAATCATGTCCAGTCAACTGAATTTACTAGGGGTGGACTCAAGTCAAGGTGTAGAAAGATCTGATGGGCGATCATGCAAAGAATTTCACGAAATTTCATGAAAAATGAATCAGTTTTGAAATAGCAAAATATTGAACAAGTGAAGCACTTTGAATACTTTCCAGTTGCGCTTATACTGTATGTAACACTGTATGTTTATGATCCCTATGCTATTTATTTTTTCCCAGGCTGTTAATGAAATGAATGGAAAGGAGATCAATGGGAAAATTCTCTATGTAGGGCGGGCTCAGAAGCGTCTTGAGCGCCAGGGAGAGCTCAAACGCAAGTTTGACCAAATCAAACAGGACCGCATCCAGCGCTATCAGGTGCTGCTGTTGTGCATGAAACTATAATATGAATACTACTTAATGGTTCTTACTGTTGATCATTTTGAATTAATTATTAGGTGATTATAGTGCAATGTTTTTTGAATATTTTAAAGTCTTAGTGGTGCTTGTAATCCATTCATTCATTTTCTCTTTCTTACCTGGGTCTGGGTCATCAGGAGTCAGCTGTGGGGCAGACTCAGTCTCCTCCTTGCATTCCTAAATAGTACATTATCTGATATTAATTTACACAGTCTTGATGTTGTCATAGTAAAGTCAAACATTGTCTTGAAAATCATTCCAAATGAAAGTAGAAAAGTTGTCATTTATCCAAACAGTATATGTGGGTGTTCAGCATGAAGCTCAAGTTATGTTGTTTTTTCCACCATTGTTTTTCAGTATTGAGTATTTGGTGTTTTATTCTTTTGCTGACATTGCCAAATGGTTAGAAGAATCAGAAATACTCTTTTGTTAGATTGATTTATGCGTGTCATGAACCGGATAGGAAGCAGACCTGTCCATTGGGCCATCCCAACTAGAAAACACAGGCATTGTTTTATAAATAATCAAGTTTGTAATAGCAACAAAATGGAATCTAAAGCAATCTAACCATTTTGGTAGTGCTTTCTCTTAAAGTCAGATGGGAATGTTTAATCTAGATATGAAGGAGTGCTTAACCACATAACTGAATAACTGCAAGCATGATGAAATAGCTTAGCAGCATTTAGCCTACAAAGAAAGAATTTCAGAGCTGATTGGATTTCATGTGTGAGAAGGAAATTTCTTTAAAATGTTTTTAGCCAGATAGGCTTTAACTTGTGACGTTGATCCATTGAGTGTATGGGCATTTTACTGTTGATGGAAAGGCTGAACAAAACATCTTACTCAAAACTAAAATTGTATTTTGATCATCTTTTAGGTTTGTGTTTTTACATTGTTGAGCTTGAGAAGACAGGAATGTAACTCTTTGTAATTCCAGGGGGTGAATCTGTATGTGAAGAACTTGGACGACAGCATCGACGATGAGAGACTTCGGAAGGAGTTTGCTCCTTATGGCACCATCACCAGTGCAAAGGTGAGGTAACAGGATAATGTGCCACTAAAGTAATGAAGTTCTTTGTACACAAATCCATGAATGCCCAAATCTTTTTTCCTTCTGGAAGGTTCCTGTTAAAATCTGATAGCTTTTATGGCGAGGGAATGATTTTTGAACTTGGTGGTGTGTTCACAGTAGCTGCGATGCTCTTCTGTGTTAGCAGCAGAGGTGGGCGTGTTACTGTAATCAGATTACTTTTTTCAGGTAACGAGTAAAGTAAGGGACTACTTTCGCAAAAAAGGTAATTAGATTACTGGTACTTTCCCCTAAGCACGCTGCGTTACTAAAACTGATTTTTTTGCGAGAGTGTCTCATGACAATGACGTAAGCAAGTGGGACGTTCGTGGCAACAGCTATGTGGAGATCAACAATGGATCGTATATGGAGTGCGGGAGAGAGTATGAGCGTGCAGCGTTTAAAGCATGGAAGTACTGACCTTACTTTCAGTTTGATTCCGTAAAAAGTGACAAAAACATTAGCGTTCGCTGTTCACTGCGTGGGAAGAAAACTTCTTTTTACAGCGAAAAAACTCTTAACTTCCGAACAAGCACAGAGTGCGCTACCAGTGAATGGGAAATTCACACAGAAACTCGCGGATTCTTCCACTGACCACTGCGGTGGCAAACATCCGCCTGCTATACAGGTGAAAATAGAGCAGCAGGATTGATTTTATTTATTTTCTGCTGTGTTTCACTTGCATTTATTTGAAAGAGTGAGTGTAAACACAAAAAATATTTTATTTTATGTGCTGGAATGTGCAGAAAATAGGTTTAAATGTTAAACAAATTTCTTCCAGTCAGAGAATGTTGCATATAATTTAATGTTTGCTTGATGCATAAAGTTAAAAGATTAAAACTAATAAAACAAGTTTTACAAAGAGACTTTTCCATTTGATTACATTTTATATGATGGATCAGAAAAAGTAGAATTGGGAAAGATCTATCGCTTTTTCACCTATTCAGGTTGTAAATTGTGTTTTTAAAAAGTAACTAAGTAATTTTGAAAATAAGTAATCAGTAAAGTAACGGATTACTTTTTTGGGGGAAGTAATCAGTAATTAGTTACTGATTACTTTTTTCAAGTAACTTGACCAACACTGGTTAGCAGTAAGAACATTTTGTGCCAAAATAATGTTTGTAAAATTATTATTTTCCACAAAGGTGCTTTACAACATTTGAATAATGGATTTATGCAGATTGCTGACATGAATTCATTTCTGATCATCTCATGAAAGCACTGTGGCTCAGGAGGTAAAGTGGGTTATTCATTAACTTGAGAATTGGTGGTTCAATCCCTAAGTTTTTATAGTGATATCAAGTTGTTGACATGTAGATATTCCTAAAGACATATGTGAAAAGGGTGTTCCTGAATGTGGACTGTAAATTGTCTTGTTGAGGAGGGGGGGGGGGGGGGGGGGGTTGTTGTCCCCTCCCCATACAGGATGTATTGAGTGCCATTAAAGCTTCTTTATATAATGTCTCTGGTTTTACCTTTTTGTTTTCTTTTGTGCTTTAGTGTTAGGAACCTTAAAGATTTCTGACTGTGAACATTTTGTTTCCTGTAGGTGATGACAGATGGCTCCCAAAGCAAAGGCTTTGGTTTTGTCTGTTTCTCTTCCCCTGAGGAGGCAACAAAAGCAGTGACTGAAATGAATGGGAGAATTGTTGCAACCAAGCCACTGTATGTGGCTCTGGCTCAGCGGAGAGAGGAGCGTAAAGCAATTCTAACAAATAAGTACATGCAAAGACTTGCTACCCTGAGAACCATGGCCAGCCCGCTAATCGACTCATACCATCAGTCTGGATATTATGTCACATTACCACAGGTAGGGCTCTTTAAACGGTGACGTCGGGAACAAAAGGCCATTTTATTAACGCAGCAAAATGTGTCATCAAAATGTTAGGGAAAAAAAAAGAACAACTGATAAAGTCTGGGCTTTGTCAGTTGTTTAAGTCTGGGCAAATTTGCATCAGCTCCCAACGTTCTGACATTTTGAAGTTGCACCAGTGCTAATATTTGCATTATATCTGCAGCCTCCCACGCGCTCCTTTTACAACCATACTGCTGTCAGCAGTGTGAGACCAGTCCCTCGCTGGACAGGACAGCCACCAAGACCACAGGGTGAGGGAATATCTGTTACACTTGTGTAGAGGTTTAAAAAATATATATAAACAAACAAACGTGTTGATCTGTAAAAGTTGTAGTGAGGATTAGTTCCACACTGGCAGTGCAGTAAAAGCATACCTGGATAGAAAAACACATGGTGGAATAATACCAGTCAGATTGGCATCCTCAGAGCCTGGACCTCAACATTATTGAAGCAGTGTGGGATCATCTTGACAGGAAACAGGACAAAGACCAAAAGGCAGCTAATGGTGACTCAAGAGTTTTGCACAGTACTGTATGATATAATTGTTCTCTACATGCTTAGGCCCCTACACCACCCAGCTGGTTTCTGGCTCTGTCCCCCGACGTGGATCGAGCCCCATCGCTACAGTCAGACAGGCTTCCACCCAGGCGCCACGCATCGTAACCTCCACACAAAAGACAAGTGAGCTCCTGAACTATGGCAGCAGACAAGCAGTCTCCTTCTGAAATGTCCCATTCACGTGGATGGTGCTGACTGTCTCTTTAGATGACATTGGAACCCAGACTGTAGGAGGGCGCACTGACATTGTCAATGTGGCCAGAAGCAGCCAGTACAAGTATGCGTCAGCAGTGAGGAACCCTCAGCAGGTTGTTACTGTGCCTGCACCCATGCCTAGACTACAGGTAGTGTTTGCACTGTGATCATTTCTATTTTTAATACTTAGCGACGATCAAGAAAAATGTGTGAAACCCAGACAGCAAGTTGGAGCACTGAGGGTGCACAATGACTTGCAGTGTAGTTAGTTACTTAGGTTGAGGTTAAATGACAACCTTATTTTAGATTGTTGCTGAATATAGGCTTAGATTCACTTAACAAATGGGCATTAATAGTCATTGGAAAATGTAAAACGCAGCTAAGGAAAACAACCCTTCTTCTACTTCATTTTGACATGAGTTAACCAGTGATATACAAGCTGAAAATGAGAGACATCTGTGGGATTGTTTTGCTCTGTGAGTGGGTGTGGGTATCTGCGTGGGTGGTGTTTACAGCTATAATATGTTTAAGGCAAAAAAAATTAGGCGATTGGCATCTGGATGTCTTCAGGTTGTTGCTGCGCCGGTGATGGAGCCACCAGTACACATTCAAGGCCCAGAGCTGCTTACCGCCTCAGTGCTGGCTGCAGCCCCACCAATGGATCAGAAACAGCTCCTTGGTCTGTCATCACTCAGTTCTGCCTGTTTTGTTTTTTTTCTGCTATGCAGATTGAAACAGCTTGTGTATATTTGTCTTCATTCCATTGTCTCTGCTGTGACACACAGGGGAGCGACTGTACCCACTGATTCACGCTCTGCATCCAAACCTGGCAGGTAAAATCACTGGGATGTTGCTGGAGATCGACAACTCAGAGCTGCTGCATATGCTGGAGTCGCCCGAGTCCCTGCACGCTAAGGTACATTAATGTTCATGTTTTTCTGTGAGCTGGTCTGCACTGTAGACTGTATATAAAGATGGATGATAAGCCACAACTTCCTTCCCCTGTACAACAGTGAAACCAAAATAGCTCGAAAATAGGTGGTGCTGGTTTGTTCTAGTGACAGCATTTGCACATTGGTGGCGGCAGGATGTCGGAGTCATACCTGTAAACCTTCGGTTTAACGTCTAAACCTCAAGTGGGAGAAGCATTTCTTCCTTTTCTTCTTTTTGACACCCCATACTGAAATGTTTTTTTAAATACTTTTGAATTCTGTTTGCCCATCGCTGTCATTATTCCCTTTGAAGTAGTTTGAGCAAAAGGGAAGTCAAGGTCCACCTGTTTAGCTCCACATCTTCATCCTTTCTCATGTTATAGGAAGAACGTGGTCCAGTTTGATCTCAGAATATTCTAGCCACTTTATTAGGTACAATTTAGTTGTTAAACAAATATCTAATCAGTCGGTCGCAGTCAGTCAGCCTAATGCATATAGGTATCAGAATTTGGTATCAACAATTTGAAAGTATTTGACCATTGTGCCTTATATCAGCAGTTCAGGCTCCTGGTGCTGGTGTAATGGTGTGTGGGACATATCCTTGGCAAACGTATGGCCCCTTAATACCAACTGAGTATTGTTTAAAAAAATGCCTACCTAAGTGACCATAGTGTACATATCTTCTGATGGCTGGTTCCAGCAGATTAATGTGTCATGTCACAAAGCTCAGATTATCTCATATTGGTTTCTTGAACCTGTCAATGAGGCTACTGCTGTCCAGCGATTATTTTACTGGAGGGGAGGGGGGAGAGAACCAATCTGGTCTTTAAGTGATGACATGATGAATTCCGGACCCAAACTACCCTGCATTTAACATGTTTTAATGCTTTGTATCTTGTTCTATTTAATCTCAAACCCCTCCTTAAAACAGTAAGTGATCACTGTCTGTCTCTCTGTTTTTAATACTGCTATTCATTTTAAAGTTCAGTTTTTAAAAGCTTACAATGTAACTACAGCTCAGCCCATGCAGCAGTATATTAATGACTAACGTCGTATTGTGTCTATTGTTATCTCAGTTGTTCTCCTGGCTGAAGTTTGGTCCATTTACAGCATCCTGCCATGTGATTGCATTTTTCCCGAACCATCGGGAACCCTCACGTTAATTTTTACAGAGTAGAAAAAAGTTGGCGTTCATCCTCCAGCTTCAATGTTTATAATATGCTAACATAGCTGTGTCGCTAGCGATCATGTAGCACGTCATTATATACCAGCTAGCCAAACTTCAGTAACCCTACAAACGTCACTGCTGTTTACTTTCCTGTCTTCATGTATGTCAGAAATGATAGCAAGGCTGTATGTTTTAATTAGTCTCAGAAATCTCTGTCAGAACATGGTATATTATATTCAGACGGAAACTAGCAAGCTAACTTCTAACTCTGTTAAATTTAATAAATTCTGTTTTCATGGATGCCTGGATGTTAAACGTAATTGTTACATCTGGTAGAGCAGCAACACTGATCATTTTATTACATACGAAAGAATTTAGACAGTTTTTTAACTCTTAGTGATGTCACAGTGATCATTTGACTTTGGGACCTGCAGCGGAGTTTGGGCCCAGACACGACTCATGACGTCATACTTAAAGACTGGATAGCTTCCTCAGTCATCTGGAATGTCACTACATTTCCAATTGGGTAAATTAGATAGGTCTGAGTCTGATTTGTAATTTTCTCCTCTTTTTGGATTTTTATGTATTTATTGGAGAGAAGGTTGATGCTTGGTAAGCCTTAGTTACGGTAAATTGATTTTTTTTATCGCATAAAGAAGACTGCCAAGCAAGACATTTTTGCATTTCCAGTCTTTGTCCTAGTATAACACTTTTCTGGCTGTTGCATGCCATTTATCAAAGAGGTCTGTTGTTTCAGTTTGTTTTTTTCTCCTTTTTAAATCTTTCCACTGTTTGGGTCAGGTGGATGAGGCAATTGCAGTCTTGCAGGCTCACCAGGCGAAGGAACATTCTCCTAAGCAGTGAAGAGGCCTTAAAGGTCAGCAACGACGTCTTTTGTTTCTCTGCACCATTATATTTACAATAGGGCTGCCACAAATGATTATTTTGATAGTCGACTAGTCACCGATTATTTTTGCGATTAGCCGACTAATCAGATCATGCATCCATTGGACGTAAAACGTACAGCTTATTGCACCAGCATGCATCTGCTAACTAAAAATAAAGACAAGATGATAGTTTCTTAAATTTTAATGAAGTTTGCAGATTGTTTCAGTGAAGTTTAATAAACTCAGCCGTCTGCTCCTTGCTATCTAAAATATAACAGGACACGGGAGTATATTCTCGAGCATCTCACACTTCTGATAATCAGTTGTCTGCTTGACGTTTATTCAGCTGTGTAAAAACTATAACTTTAATCTCAGCCAAACCGATTTACTCAGGAACAAATAAAATACTGAAAAAAGCCAAACAATAACATTTTTAAGTTATCTAAGTGACTTATATATCATGTTTAACCTGAGTAGCGAAAGACGGCGGTGGGTTTGTCAGGAGTCCGGTGTTCTCACGGGCTCTAGTGAGCCTTGAATCCCGGCTAGCTATCGAGCTGGTGGGTAACAAATGTCTCCAAAAACGTCGGAGCGCTTTTGAAAATATGTGGTGTCTTGATAAACTGAGCAGATATTTGAGGTTTACACAGCTACATTCTCGCCTGAAAATATGTTAAACGTTTATTTTGTGACCCAGAAAGAATAATAAGAGTAATATTAAAACTAACTAGCTGCCGCCATTGTTGGAAACTGAGCAGGGCCACGCTATGAATTCTGGGATAGGTTGGATCACGAAGTATACACCCGACCCATCCTTCAAATCTAGGGAAATGAAGGGCGCATTTGTCGGAGTCTTTGAATTTGGACAGTCTTCATCGTGTCACTGTAACGTAACCTACAAATGTGGGTGCAGAAGGATGCAGTTCCTGAATTTGGACACAGCTACGATACCGGACACTGCTTCTTCTTCTTCGGAGTTTAACGGCAGCTGGGCATCCTTGTACATGTAGTGCTGCCATCTTCTGTTTCAGTCTGTTATTACACTCTTGGTAAATGGACTGGTTCTTATATAGCGCTTTTCTACTCTTTCTGAGCACTCAAAGCGCTTTATACAACTTGTACATTCACCCATTCACACCCATTCGCACAAGCACATTTTTCTAAGTGCTTTCTAAGTAACATTCACACACACATTCATACTCCGACGGATGCGTCGGAGAGCAATTTGGGGTTAGTATCTTGCCCAAGGATATTTGGCATGCAGACTGGGGAAGCCAGGGATCGAACCACCAACCTTCCGATCAGTAGATGACCTGCTCTACCACCTGAGCTACAGCCACCCCACTCTTAAATCCTACTACTTACTCCTGCGTCTTTTGGTCTTACAAAGCTTTAAACGACACGTCGACTATTAAATTAGTCGTCAACGATTTTGATAGTCGACGTAATCGTGACTAGTCGACCAATCATGGCAGCCCTAATTTACAACATACAGCGTTCAGGTTTACACTAGCAAGTATTTCTCTTCAGTGACAGTATAAATCAATCAGTTTGCTTTTCAGAAATGAACTTGCCATAAATTGTAGGTGTTGTTTGACGATACAAACCTATGCTAAATTCCTTGATCCCAAGTGAGTTTGTGAAAGAAATGTCAGAGGCTGTGTTTTAATGAGAATGAACTAGAGGAGAAATTGTCTTACTCACATTTTTTCCAGATATCAACAATTCTCTGGAGGAGGGGAAATTATAAAATGAGCACACTTTGGGAGAAAAGGGAAAGAAAAAGTTCTATGAAGATTAAACCAATGATGTGAAGAGACAGAAGATGAAGCTGTTTTGTTGTTGCAATACTTTTGTTAGATGATAAAGTTTCCAATATATGCATTAAATCTGTGTTGTGTCATTTGTCCTTTTAAAAAAGAGTGTATTATTATTATTATTATTATTATTATTATTATTACAATGGGTTTTAAAAGTGTGCTGAGCACCTTTGCCCTGCATTTAACACAGTCCTGCACACTGCACAAGCGGCCTGCTCTGTAGAAGTAGCAGAGCAGCTTACAAGATAACATTTCTTAAGAATTAAGCTGCATCCACAGAGGAAGTGACTAGTAGTGATGTGACGACCAGCGAACCCAGGAAGTCAATAACATTCAGCGACTTGATGGACCTATGGATGAAAAAAGCTGTGAAATGGACAGGTCCTGAGACTACTGGGGAGAGTGCAGAATACCACCAAATGACATATAACCTGTTGGTAAATACAATGGTGTGCGAAATTCTTGACTCACTACTCATTTCTACATATTTTGATAGGAAAATGGGAAGTATGACTTCCTGTGTGGGTGCTGCATCATAAATCTCATCTGTTGCTAGAAAGAGGAAGCTTTCCTGTTGTAGCATACCCGAAGAAGCATTGGATTCATTAAAGTACCATTGAAAGCAAAAGGTGTGGTATGTGTCACAAGGTTGGCAAACATACACAGCAATAGTGAAGTAAGCAAATGGGTGAGGCTAAATAAAAATAAATATTTATGTATCATTAAATATGATCTTGATCTTGGGCAACGTGTGCCAAATATATGGCTGGGGAATACATAAATTTTAGTCCTCAATGTTTGCATCACATTTTTTGTGTGTCATTTTTAGTAGTAAATTGGTGGTGTGAGTAAGTTTATTTATTTTTTTTACTTCTGGGACCTGGTCTGAGTAACCGGCTTTTTCTGTAATTTTGTGTAAACAATTGAACTTATTTACACTACAATAAAAAGTGCCTTGAAGGCAATATTTTGTGGTCCATCCCACTTACGGTTTGACTGGCCATATATGGCCCAAAGAGTAACATGGACAAAATATATCAAAGTCCAAAACATATTGTTTACGTGTTTTGCTAGGTGCAAAGTTTTCATTTTGGGATTCTGCTCGCGTTGCTTTACATAATTTAGAGTTCAGAATTACTACTGTATATTTCACTGGAGGCCTTCTACTAAGCCGCATTTTGTCCTATCCAGGTAACGTTGACGTTAACCTGGAGTTTAACGTACTGGGATGTTTTCTTACAGGGTTACCGCGCCATGGTAACGGTAACAACAGAGTCATGGATATAACTCGAGGGCTCTTGGTAACAGGTATGAAATCACCGCCTACTGACCAATCAGGCTCCGGAAAATAGCGTCACCATTTCTGGAAGAGTCTGGAATGGCCTCTACAGGGAGAGTAGGAGGGACTAAAGGTTTACAGTTACGTCAAGTGTCTTTGCGTTTCCTTGATAATCAGTAGTAAGTACTGATTCGTAGACGCAACTGTGTTGTTTTATTCGTTTTTCTTTTATCGGCAAACAAGTACTGTGTAGTTCCTGACAAATTTGTACATAGACTAACCTTTACTCTTGAACACTTGAACAGCACAGACTCTCCAGTGTAAAAAACAAACAACAAAAAAAAAACCTGGAACTGTCGGGAGTAGGTTGTGTTCAGAGGTTCGGTTTAAAATCAGCTGTATCCGCAGTTTCACAGATTATTATATGTGCCTAACTAAAACCACTGAATGAAGCTCAAACTATACGGGAACTGTCACGGGAATGCGCGTGTATTCATTTGTTAATTTTGAAAATGTATAAAAAATTTCTATGGTTGATTCTCTTTACATTATTGGAATTGTAGGTTAGCTGTTAAATCAATTTTACTTTAATCTTCAGAGAATTGATCTGAAGATCGTCTACTTTATTAGGTTGTGGGACAGTAAGATTTCATGTTTAAATGGATCCAGTTTAAAGTTAGAGAGCTCAAATGTGCTCAAATTTGAAACTGCTTTGTGATGAATCACTGGATTAATAAGTTTCTGCAATTCAGTTTTATTTATTTAGTGCCAATTCATGACAATAATCACCTCAAGGCACTTTATAATTGAAAAAAATACCCTGCACTTATGTGGAGAAAACCCGAACAATCAAACAACCCCCTATGAGAAGGAACTTGGCCACACTGGGAAGAAAAAAAAACTCCCTTTTAACAGGAAGAAACCCCAGGGCAGCTACCTGTCATTGGAGGGGGTGAAGGAAGACAGGACAATTTGTCTTATTTGCAAGTGTTGCATTTTTCTGTTCTTTAGATTTTTAGTCATCATTTTACCATTATCTGATAATTTCTCTCAGAGTAGGTGGCGGTCATATGGATCATTTTCTGTGGAAGATTCATCATATGACCTGTGAAACACTCCATTTAGATTCGATACTGCTAATATCACACACTGGTTATCAACTTACTAAATTAACCCAAATTTAAGTGACCGTTTTTCCGATTGCCCATCCAAGAGGAAATTCCCTAGGTATGTTTAACTTTGTTTAGGTGGTAGAGTGCCTTGTCTAAAGATGTTCCGTCATCCATGTGTGGGTTTTTGGGACATGTATATAGCAGGGAATGAGTAAAAACATTGGTCCAATACTGTAATTAGGACTTTAATCACAGAGGCATTAACCTGGCATTGAAAACTCCCCAAAATGGTAACAAAAAGAAAATGAACCATCAAATTTGCCAAGTTTATTGGGAGCCTTCATACAAAAATGAAATTATGGCTGTATAAAGTTACAAAGGATTATTGTTGATGTACTTTTGGCATTTAAGGCCTATCATCCCAACACTTTTTTTTTCTAGCTCTGCACTTTTATTTGAAATCTAAAAGTTCTGAATTTAAACAAGCAGATATGACAATAATATTTAAAAACATGTAGACCAATAGATATCTGCAGATTACTTCTCAGTGGTAGTTTACAACACAAGCCCACAAAAAAATTTGAAAAGCAACTAAACAAAAAGAAAAAATTCCCCCAAAATGGTGAACGTGAACTTGAGGCCACTTTTATTACACACAGCCAACTAATTTCAATGCAAATGTTTCAATGACATTTTCATGAATGCAAACAAATGTATTTACAGACTTCAGAAGCTTGTCTCTGACTATCGGCGTGACGGCATTAGAAGCTGCTTTGCTGTTACTGAATCAGGGAAAAGGTTGTGGTAGGTTGGTAAAGGAACATAGGCAGCTGTTATCATTTTACCTGGGAAAGAAAGACAAATGTAAACATTAAAACCTACAGTTTGATCGAGAATCTTTAAAAAAAAGAAAAACATTAATTTTACTTCCTTGAATTAGAACTAAGATATTTGCAGCTTAAAAACTTGTTAATAGCTGCCATCTTCAGCAGTGCTGCATACCTGCAAACCAGCGTCCATGAAGTGCATTTACAGTTGCCATGGCTGCTGGTATCGAGGGACACTTCACATACACATTACCCTGTATGAGCAAGAGAGATATCAATCAATCATGCATTTCAAAAAACAAAAAAATATTGCAAAACAAGCTCAGTGATGTTAAAACTCATTTATCTCGATTTAATCTTCGACTTACTTGAGGAGAGTTCTTGTCGACATAAATGTGAACGATTCCACCGTGTTTGTTGCATTCCTCAATCACATCATCTTGGATTTCAGCTGCCCAGCTGGGATCATTTTCCCTGCAAAAATAATCAGCAATATTAGAAATCCAGTAAAATGTTCCGCTTGACTCAAAAAGCTTGATTTTGAACTTTGTGAGTTTCATAAATTTAAAACCAGCTGAATGCACATCTTTTGTATTTTCAGATGGAAACAAAATTCAGAATTAGCCCGAAAAATAACGCACAGTTGGATTTTTCCCATTACTTTTCTGTTAAGTCATTTCAAAAGAGATTTCTTCACTGACAGGAGGAACTGAGACCACACAGACTTGTCAGCTCGCACACTGCAGAGCTCGAGCATGTGACCAGTTTATTATTTCGTTGTTGGCTTGCTTTCAGTTCAGCACTTGCCTTGTGTATATTTTCTGTCTCAAATTTTTGAACAGAGTTCAAAGTTTGCAAATTTGAGAGAGAGAGAGAGAGAGCGAGAGAGCGAGAGAGCGAGAGAGCGAGAGAGAGAGATATTATGAATTAAAGGATTGATGACTTAAGAATCACTGGACGCTGATGTTAAAAACTCAGACCTCTACTAAATTGGTTGCAACACAAATGAATTACATTAAATGCCTCATTTAATACAGTCAGATTCTTCTTTGATAGTGAAAACTTGAACAAGCCATCTGACAATATGCTTTGCTCTCAGTCCAGGGATGCAAAGGCTAAAGACAAACTTAAAGTGAATTTATTTGAAGGATAATGCCCTTACGCTTGTGGGTTGAACAGGTTGGACAGCTGAAGGCAGTGTGTGGCCAGTGGCTGAGATGGGAGGTTCAAAGCTTGGCTTGGAGCTGGAGTTGGAACAGCTGGAAGAAAAAGAAAAGTTGTCACTAAACCTGTGGCAAGAAAACATATCAAATACTAAATATCTTCCATCATCTAGGCTCACCTGCTGGAGCGCCAATGCCCCCAAAGGGTATGGAGCCAGTCATCTGTAGAGCCTGCTGAGCAGCGGGTGGGATCTTCAGACCAGTCCCTGTTGAGAGAAAGAAATTGTTTTTGCATAGGGTTAATTTTAGACACTTAAAGGCAGCAGAAGCATGACATGTAGTGTGGCCTGATGAGGACAGAGAAACAATCACTTTCATTCACATGGTCATTTCCCTCTACCAAAGACATGTAGTTGGTGGGGGAAAAACAAACAAAAACAGGTTTCACAGCCATGTGATGACTCAAGTTGTGTCCTGTCTTTCCAGGCTTACAGCTTGAGTTACACATCTGTAGGAAATCTACGTCCTAACTGATATTGTAACTGGAAACTCCTTTTATTCCTGCACCATGCCATTCAAATCATCGTGGTATGGGCAGACCTAACAGGTAGTTACATTTCTTGGGAGGTGCATGTCAGGTTACATAGAACGTTGCAGTGAAAATTGGTTCCAGTTATGGTGTGAGGTATGGCACACCATAATTCACGTATTTTAACACGTGAATTATGGTGTTAAAATAAATAAATTGGACTTCTCAGTGTGAATGCTTCTGGAAAGCAAACAATGTGGAATCATGGCAGGACATTAAAATATATGTAATAATGTTTAAATAATTGTAGTTATACAGTACTTTAACAATGAGGTAGTAGAGAACAAAGGCAAAGAACAAAGATGAGGAGGCTAAAGCTCCCGCCTAAAATGGTCTACTAGTGCCCCCTGCCTTCTGTCCATATGCTAATACAGTAAGTAGGATTAATGTTATTTTGGAGTATTACATTTATAAAAATTGTGTTTGAAAAACCAAAATTAGGTCAGTGTAAAGTAAAAATACTTAACCACTCATTCTGGGTTATTCCAGTATAATAAATGACCCTAACACTGTTACATATTACATGTATGCCTGTGGTTTGACTCATTACTTTGCTAATAAGCTGTTCCTTCCTCTTTTATTACGACCAGAAATTTTTCCAGGAATGGATATGCCTGCCAAGTGCCATTACAAACCTTCTGCTAGTCGAGCCATCAGCTGTAGACGCCCTGTAGTCCCTAGGTCAATACCAGTCCTCTCTAGTTCGTCATTATCCAGGAACGAGCTGGCTGTTGAAGAGTCTGAGCGCTCTGTAACATGCCCCACCTTCATTGGCCGTCCGGCTAGCTCAAAGCCGTTCAGCTGCTCCAATGCCTTTTTTGCACATTCAGCATCTGCAAACTTCAGAAAGTTAAAAAGTTACAAAGTGAACCCAGCAGCAAACAAAAAGCTACTAAAGACATACAAAGGCTTTGTTTACCGATATGAAGCCATATCCTTTGGATCGGCCAGTCTCGCTGTCCATCATAAGCTGGATTCCTTCAATCTATGAAGAAGAAACACACGTACAGATGATTATACTACATTCACTTAAATAGATTAAAACAAATTAATATTTGCCGAGTTCTCCTGACCTTTCCAAAGGGCTCAAAAATCCCTCGAAGCATTTCTTCAGTAATGTTGAAGTGCAGTGAGCCCACATACAGGCGCATCGGACCTGAACTGCCCTTCTGCAGATTATTGGCAGCAGCTGCTGCTCTATTTTTCTCTGCCTGTAATTAGAAATAGAGATGACATGATTGAGGAATTTTAGTGTAATTACATTAAGTAATGTCAAAATGATAATGGACCTTAGTGCAGAATCAGCATTTGCTTTAATGCAATCTGAATTACTTAAGTTCTGTTAATATTTTAAGTTATTTTCCACTTTCTGGTCTGTTTTTTTTTTTTAATTGATATAAATTATGTTTTTTTTCTTCCTCCCCCCCTCAAAGTTCTTGGTATGGAGTTTGCAACACAGCAGCTGACTATTAATATGTCTGGTCAAAGTAGAACTAATCCACTTGTTCTATATTCAAGTCCACTAAAAGAAATGACACTGACCTGAGATGCCTGGACGATGATGGGCACTCCTAAAAGCCTCTGGCCAGTCAATCCAATTGCCAGAGGTACAGAGGAGGACTCCACAAACTCTATGTATGCAATCCCCTTCGATCTCCTGGAGTTTCTGTCAGAGATTATTCTCACATCTCTAACCTATAGAGAGAGAACAAACACATTTTCAGAGCCAATTCCTGGATGGCATTCATTTGGAATTTACACAAACTGAAAGTCAACTGACTTTTCCAACGGCTGAGAAGAAATCCTCCAGGTCCCGAGCTCTGATTCTTGCAGCAAGCTGCATACAGAAAACAGTGCGGGCATCTCTCTCCTCTGGTGTTAGATTGTCAATTGGTGCCCTTAGGAGGAAAAGGACAAAAAACAAATGTGCATGTCAATCACAAACCAATAACAAATGCTTAAAAATATTTTAAAACTTTAAAGCTGTGATAGTATAGAAACCTAAAACTAAAACCATAACACATGTTTTCTTTGTTCTGGCACCCCTCGAGATGACAGACTGTAAAGATGACCACTTCTGGCCACTAATATTGCTGCTGCTGATGTGGGAAACTGAGGCTGAACTGGGAGGACTTTTTTTTTTTTTAAGTAACTCAAACACTCAGGGACAGGTAAGGTTTAACTTGAGAGGTATGGCAGCTTTGCTTGCTAGGTCTGTCAAGGCAGGCAACTGAAGAGCCGACAGACAATACTTATACTAATGTAAGTCACTGAAGGACCTCATTAGAGTGTTCTTTTTGGTGTTTTTTAACGGTCCGTCTTTGACTATTCAAAGCCTGTCGTTAAGGAAGATGCATTTGCAGCACTGTGCTACCTGCTCCTTTGCTTGTATGCTATGCATGTCTTTCTAGCCGAGTGTAACAGTATTTTGAATTTTCAAATGTTTGGTGAGTCAAGGCCTACGAAAAATCAGGACATGTGTGCATACATAAAAACCACTCACGTGACTGTTTTATCTTACCTAATGGGGCTCTTTTCTTTTTTGAAGGGGCTCCGACTTCTGGAACGTTTGCGACTAAAAAACAAATAAGAATTATTTTACATGGGGGGATCATGTTCTTTTCACATAAACAAGCAGCCAACTTAAAATTACAAAAATAAATTAAGTACAACAACATTAAAAAGACCTAAAATCATACAATTTCAGTACCCAATAAAGTTAATGTAATATTTTTCTGACTAGCAAGCGTAAAAGGTCACATACATCGGACTCCTGCGTGCTCTGTACCGCCCAGCTCGATCTTTGCTTCGGGAGCGGCTGCGATGGCGCTCTCTGCTGCGGCTTCTTTTTCTTTCCCGGCTCTTGCTCCTCTTCTTAGTCTTCTTTCTGTCTTTGCTTTTGCTTCTGCTCCTCTTCTTCTTGGAGCCCGGGCTCCGGCTCCGACTCCTCCTTTTCCTGCAAAGTGTTAGAACAGTTCTGTTGTTGTACACACACTTTAAAGCAGAACTTTGTCTGATTGAGCACTATTTAGGTAACATCATGGATAACCAAAACTTACTTCTTGCTCTGGTCATCGTGTCCATTTGCATGAGAGGACTTGTTCTCATCCTAAGCAAGGTCGATAGAAGAACATCATGAGGACGTAGATGAAACATTTCATGTCGTCAAGGTAAAGGGGGTGGGGTGGGACAAGAGAAAATGCAGAATATATTCAATTAATAAAAATACAAACTTCCTACAGTCATGTCTGGATAGTGTCCTTCCACCACCCCAATAGCTTCCCATCCCACTCCATCCTTTGTTTTTTTCCCCTCTCTTTTACTAAGCTGCTCAATAGTTAATGCAACAAAGCAAAGATAAGGGAGAGTTTCCAACATATTAGCTCAGTTCAGGAAGCTGACAATAGTCAGGTCATCTCCACCAATACCGTTCTAATAGGTCGTACCAATGCCACTATTTGTGCCTAAACATGTGACCACGCATGGCCCATGGCCACTAAAAGAGATCCTGTGTGGTTGGTGTCAGTCCAGAGATCTTCACCCATTTTCGTTCTTGGACTGTAAGAGCTCGATGCCACCTCTGTCACACATCTTGCCCTGAAGCAAACAGGGATTCACACTTCTTAGTAATATTGACGCCCAAGCAAATAAATAAATAAAGATTAATTCATCCACGTGTTACACTACCATCATCTTCAGTTTACAGTAATACTTACAACCTTTTGACTTAAGGAATTATTAACTACTGAAAGTAAATCATCTTATCATACAATAAAAGGCAGATGTAGCTATTTTACAGTTATTCTAGAAATATATCAATATCTGTGGTGTTCTGTAGCATGCAAAAATCAAGATGCTGATTCACATTACAGTTGGCTAAGGCAAAGAGGCAGTATTCATATTTACCAGCGAGAGAAAAATAACTTTTCACCGATAATTCTGCTGTAGAACTATGACAAAAATGCAATCGCTGGATTTTCAAGAATTTTGCTGCATTATAACTTCAGGAATTACGCCACTCACAGATTGACACAGACACAACTACATACAAATACAACTGCCTGAGGAAATTATACTTTAGCACAACTTTATATACTGATTCTTGCTAAAGACTAGACTTGTTAATGCTATATAACAGAAAAAAAATGTTGAAATCACACACACACGCTGAGGAGATTTTTAACAATACAAAACAGTTTTCCATTTAAAAGGCTCTTATTGAAAAAACCCTGCACATTCATAAACAGCGACAACATACAGATTGTAAATCTGAATACTGCCTCCTTTGCTGGACAAGTAAAGATGGGCTTATCAACCATTGGCATTCACCTTGTAGCAACCGAATAGGGATTGGATGTTCTGGGTTGAATCTCTTTTAGTCCTAAAGTGAACCACAGTACATCAGTATATGCGCAATAACTACCTTCCTTTTTTTCACAGTTCACAGTGGAATCAAAGATGAATTCATGGGAGTAGAGGTGAGATATCATTAGGGAAGTCTATAAAGAGAGATAGATGTGGATTTATTTATAATTCTGTATTGCGTCTTAAATACTCATTCACACCACACAACATTCAAGTTAACTTTGTCACAGTAGCAAATATAAAAGGTCTAAAAATAAAAAGGCCGAACAGCAACACAGGCCTCACTTCTCCAACTTTTAAACCCACCTTTCTGTATGGAGCCTCCAGCATGGCCTCAACGTCAAAGTCATCAGCCATATTGATCCTGCAATAAGAAAGAAAAAGGAAGAAAAACATTTCAGTGATCCGTTTGCGCACGAGAAACTGTAATACCCAGAGTAAACGCTACAAATACACACGGCCTGGTAACGATGAGTCCTAGATTTTCTTATTAGTAT